>NC_141914.1:42341463-42644494 GCF_057802395.1 Ceratotherium simum simum
TCGATCTCTGTAAATATAAGTATGATTTATATTTTTTAATAACTATGTAGAATTTTGTTTTATGGATTATCATAATGTATGTAACTAATCTCCAATTCATAGACTTTGGGTTGTTCCCAGTTTTTCATAATTCTAAATAATATTGGGATAAACATCCTTGTATATGACCATCTCTGCATTTTCTGATTATATCATTAACATAATACCTAGAAGCAAAATTGGTGGTAGAAGACCGTGTGCATCTAAAAGTTTGATTCCATCAGCAAGTTACCTTCCAAAAGATAAGTCCACTTCCTTCCCATTGGCGGTGTGTGAGTTCTTATTTGCCTATACTCCAACCAAAATGGTGTCACTCTTTAATCTTTGCCAATCTGATAGATGAAAATTGACATCTCATTTTTATTTCTATGTCTTTCATTACAAGTGAAGTTAAAGAAAATTGAGTTTAAGATACAAGTGAATTTATCTGACTATCTCAGGACCCCTCTGGTTAGCATTTCACTTAATTGGACCGTGCTGTATCCAAGGAATTTTTCATTTATAAGCTTGGAAACGATGCTTCTTTGAACTTCTTTAGGAGAAAAACACAGAGCGAGTTTCTCTTAAAAGAAACAGATAAGAATAATTTAAATACATCAGAGCATAAGGCTTCAGGCATCTTGTCATTTTTTAAGATATTTATAATCTTGAAAAAAGTATTTGGGGAAAAGTCATCCTTTCCAATTTAGTTCTATCATTATAAATAATTGCCAAAAGTGATTTCAAAAGCAGACTGGGAAAAAATTGATCGTCAGGAAGCCTGTGCTCTATTCTAGGTTTGCCACCAACCAACTTCGTGACCTTATAAAATTGACTTCAACTGTATAGTCCTCAGTTTCCTCCTTCAAAAAGTGAAAAGAGATTGAATAGATGTTCCTGGAGGTCTTTACAGCCTAAGATGTGATGATCCATGCTAAGGACAGTAGCTTTTCCAGGGCTTTTATTGACAGAAATACCCAACCCTGACATTAACTAATTCAACTCTAGCTCCCCATCTTGAACATGACAATAGATATTGAGCTTAAATCTTGGTCAATGTTTTTATTTTGGCACCGTTTAATAATCTAGACAGTCTAGAGAAATATATGTTTTATTTGTGCACTCGAGTGTGCGTATGTGTTTCCATTCATTCATTTCTCAAACATGCAGTGAGAGTGAGCATCTACCATCCTACAGGCTGGTGCTGGAAACGCAAGAATGAACAAGAGAAAAATGTGCTTCCTCAAGGAACTCAACATCTAGTGGGGAAATGGACAAATAAGCAAGCAGGTGTTGTCTGAAAGAAAACTTGAAGTTGTGCTTAAATAATACCATATCTTTCTCAAAATTCACATTTGTCTGAGATGGCATTTTCCTTTTCCTCCATTTCACTACGCAGATGAAAATGATGAAAGGTTTCAGCAAGCATAAAATGTCTTTGGGGACAAAAAAAAAGGAAAAATTCAGGCATCTTTTAGAGTTAAATTACCCACTTTGGATAACAGATCCTAACATTTCCTCTTATTTTAACTGCTCAAATATCATTTTAAACAGTCTGGACAGCGTTTAGCATATTTCAAATCTGAAGATGGCTGATTGGTCCTAATAAGTTGGAGAAATGAGATGTAGTAGAGAACCTGCCCACCAAAGCAGGATAGGTCTGGGGGTAGAGCCGCCCACAGGAGGCTCATGTAGGACAGCAAAGCAGCAAGTCCTGGGGTGGCACAAACTCCACTTGCAGTTGACACTAATGGCCAGTTTCCTGGGTTCCACCAGGCGGGCAGAAGCTAACATTGTGGGACTCAGAGTGGGTGATGTCAGCATCCCTGGAGGGTGCCATTTGGCAATGGGAAGTCATCCCATGCATAACAAGGGCCCAGCTGCAAGCTGGGCTTCAGCTGAACTTGAAGCCGGTAGAAAGGAAATTAGAAACTGTCTAGAAAAAGACAGTTGTAAAAGGCTGTTGATAACAGAAAACAAAGATCAAAGGAGAAACTCGGTTTTATGATCTAGTCCAGTGGTTCTCAAATTTTAGCATGCATCCAAATCACCCAGAGGGCTTGTTAAAACTCAGATTGCTGGACCCCACCCCGAGAATGTTTGTAAGTTTGGATGGGGTGGAGGTTCTGCTTTTTTAACATGGTCACAGGTGATGCTGGCGCTTGTGGTTCAGGCCCTGGACCACACGTTCAGAATCCCTGACAGAACAGACCAAGAAGAACTCACTCAAGGCTCAGCAACTCAGACATAGAAACCTTGTTTTCCAAATGGGAGCTCTGAAAAGAAGGGGAGCGCTGTGGAGCCTGTGATTTGAGCCGTAGCTGTGTCCTGATCTGATGAGCAGTGAGAGTGACGGGGACAGCAAGGTGAACTGGGTACGGGGACAGTCAGCAAAGTGGGCATGGGTAGGGTGACTGAAGCTGAAGACGTGATTGGTTCAGGAACAGACACCATGGATGGGGGATGGGTGATACCCATGATCCCAGATGTACTGGGCGGGGGTGGCGGGGGGCGGGGGGTTAGACAGGAACTGGCCTCATTGTCCACCAGAATTCATCATCATTTCTGAAGCAAGGGCTCTGAACATGCAAACACGTGCCTATCTTTCGTGTACACTTGAAGAGTACTTCTGTATCTAAATTCTGCTCCAAAATATTAGATTTAACACTTTGAAATTGCTAATATTTAATAGCTTTTGACTCACATAAAAATAGCAATTTCATGAGGTTCAACCTAATACAAACTAGAATATGAACTGAAAATAAATGCAAAATTCTTTATACTTAACTCAGCTCTTTAAAAAAAAATAGATTTAAAATGAGGAATCAACTCTTGGATTTTCCTTATTTAGATTTAAGCACTTTGAGGATTTTTTCACCGCAAGTTTTCCATCCTTGAAACCACTTTCACAGAGCCAGAGCCGACTCTGATCTGCTGCCCCCTGCTGTTAGCTAGGGAAGCAACCTGATTTTAACTGTATTTCGGAGGCTAGAGCTATTCTTTAAAAAAATAATCAGGATTTCTAAACATGTCACTTAGGATTATCCCTTGTTTTGAATAATCCTTGCCACTGCTTTTCTCCATTATAAGATTATTAAGACTCTGTGGGTTAAGTCATTATCATGTGAGCACGACATATTTCGTTTTGGGATATGACTTGGAGTCAGAAAAGAAGGATAGAATTATAGTTGGACGCTCAATAACTCACACTAATGACAGGGACAACTCCTTACAGATTTCAATCATCTTGCCAAAAAGGATATAGTGAAGGGTAATAGAATAAAGGGGCGTCAAGCCTGGATCTGGGTGATTTTACTGGAGTGAGTTTGCGTTTAATTACCTTCAACAAAAACTGGGGTTTATGCTCTGGTGGTTTTGTTCCACTTGTGATAAAACCGAATGAATGTAAGCCAGCTCCATTCCTTTGCCCTCAATTCTTCTCCGTAACATCAAAAGGGACTGCTGAGTTTTTATAAGAATCACCGAGTTTTAGATCTAACAGAAAGAACTGTTGTGCTGCTCGTGGTAACTGATGGTTGCTTGCAGGAAATGAAGGAAGTGCTTAAAATGCAATCCAGAATCAGTTGGAAAGTGGAAATTGTAACTCAGATACACTCTGTTTAAATGCCACCCCCTCCCCACTCACCGTTTGCTCTTAGTTGTTTTTAAAGGCCACTGAACACACTATTTCTGAAGCTTGGGATGGGAAGGGTGTGTGTCCCCATGAGGCCCTAGTGCTGTCTCCTTCCTCCATTTGCAGATGGCCCTTCTCTCTCCTGAACAGTGAGCATTGGAGAAACCAGGGGCCCTAAAGGGAGCGGTACAGGTGCTCCCAGTTGGGTCATAGGCTGAAAACTTTGAGCATGACTATTCTGAATTATATTGTAATTTAATTCAGCAAATATTATTGAACTTCTCTCTGTAATTAAGTAGGCTCTGGAGACAACGGAACAAATAAGTCCCATCCAAAGGCTCACAGTCTAGTTTCCCATAAGTGCATGCAGGTTGGTTTTACTCAGCTATTATTAAGCAAAGGAAATTGGTGGCTGAAACTTATTCCCCCCATTCAAACTGTTGATTAGTATGCCAGCTACATGAGCATTTGCTGCATTATACAGCTGTATCTCACAAGATGAAGATCAAAATCTTTAACTTGACTCACAAGGTCCAGCCCAGAGCTGCACAAACTATCTTTGCTGAAGGGCCAGTTTTGTTTTGTTTTGTTTTGTTTTTTAATGTCCAGTCGGTTGCAGATCGATACTTTTATAATTACAATAAAGATTAATTACTCAGATAAATGAAATGAAAACAAAAAGTCATGCAAAATGCAAGACCAACTTTTCTATTATTAGATTTAACAAGCATAAAATTATTTTGTGAAATTTCTAAACACATACTTTCCATTTCTATACTTATTTCATCACAGTATAGTAGCAGACAGTTCACAGGTCTACACAGCACATTTTGAGTAACACAGCATAGCCCCTGCCTACCTCTCCCTGTCATTCTGCGGGCAGCCACACTAGTCTGCTTCCCCTTCTTAGAACGTGCCACCCTCCTTGCACTAGCAGGGCTGTTCTCTCTGCCCAGAAGGCTCCCCAATCCCTCTGTGCCTAATTAACTAGAACCACCCTTCAGATCTCAAGTCACATGTCTCTGTCTATACTGACATCCTAGACTTGGCCAGGGCCCCTGTTCTGTGCTCTCGTTGTACCATGTACCTCTCCTTATCACACTTATCAACATTTGGAAAAATGTAACTCCCTCACTAAGCTGTAAGCTCCACGAATGGAGTGCTGTCATCAGTCTTGTGCACCAAGGATCCCAAATGCCCAGCACAGTGTCTGGGACATACTAGATGTTCAATACGTACTTGTTCAATTAATAGACAATTAAAATATAAGTTGAGTTCTTACCATTCAAATCTCCATTTTACAAATGAGACAACTGAGCTACAGAGTTTAAGCAATTTGCCCAAAATTTCCAGACATATATATATATTTAAAACTAAAACCCAGATCTGCCAACTTCCACGCCACTGCTTTTTTATGACACATACTAAAATGGGACATTACACAGACATTATGAAAGCTGTTTTGGATGATAGCATTTCTATGAGTTGAAGCCTGGTTTTCAATACTATCCCATTTCCAAAAATATCCAAAAAATTTGCACAGTTAAACAAAATTTTATTTTATAGTCCATCTATTCATTCCACAGATATTGACTGAACACCTACCATGTGCCAGGCACTACTCTAAATGTTATTGATGTAGCAGCAAATGAGAAAGCCCAGGCTCTGCTAAACTGTCTCAGTCTAGAAGGAGAGACAGCAGCAAACACCTAGAAAAATACCCATAATTGGTGATAAGTCGTTTGAGGAGAATAAGCACAAGATAAAGGGATAGAAAGTGTTGGAGGTACTATTTTTGGTAATGTGATCGGGGGGCATTCTGAGGAGGTGACACTTGAGTTGAGACCCAAACATGAAAAGGAGCCACAAAGGTCTGGTGGAAGGCAACGTGGACAGCAACCACAAAGCTTTGCGGTGGGAATGAGTTGGGTTCCATTCCAAGATCAGGAAGTGTGACGGGCACAGGGAATGAGCAGGAGAGATGTTGGAAAGGTCAAGGGGGGCCAGTCGTGGTTGGTTGGGACAGAGGGCAGTGACATGATCTGATTTGCCTTTTCAAAAGACCACTCTGGTTGTTAAGGGGACTACCATGGAGGGCAGGTGGGAGCAGGACATCAGCGAGGATGCTGTCAGCAGTCCAGGTGAAAGATGAGAGCGGGGTGGCAGCAGTGGTGGTGTTGAGAAGTGGTCAGGTTCAAGATTTATTTTGAAGGTTGAGTTGACAAAACTTGCTGATAGATTGGATGTTGGAGGTGAGAGAAAGAGAGGACTCAGGATAATTGCTAGGTTTTTTACCTCAACAACTGAGTGAACACTAGTGCCCAAAACAGGAATGTTAGAAGACCTGGGAGGAATATTTGGAGGATGAGGATTGGTTTGAAATCAAGAGTAAAGCCGTGTGTGGACTAAATGACACACAGTATAGACCACAGAGAGAAAACAATTTTCAATATATGTCGGAAACCTCATGATGCTGACATTTTCTTTAATAACTTTATCTGTGCTTATATTTTGTGCTATAATTTAATTAGTATGTAAGAGAAGATTTAGCCAAAGTTACATAGAATAATAAAATCAAGTAATTTTATAGAGTATTGGTATAGTTTTTTGTTTGTTTCTGTCTGGCCTAAAATCAAGATAATTTTCCTAAATTTAGTGATAGTGAGTTAATATTGCTCCTTGAAAATATGTAGCACTGTGTTCAAGGTTATTACTATAGCAACAATTATAATGGCAAAAAATAGAAAATAATCTAAATAGTCATTAGTAAGATACTATATAAATAAATAAAAGTATACCCTTACAACTGAATATTGTACATATATAATAAAAATGAAGAAATTCTCTGTGTACTGATATGAAAAACCTTTAAGACATATTAAGTGGTAAAAGCGAAGTACAGAATAATTGGTATAGTATGTTACCTCATCACTAAAAGGGTGGGAAAATAAAAATATATATAAAATCTGTGTTTGCTTGTATAAATATAACAAGACTCTAGAAGGATACCTAAGAGACTAACCACAGTGATTACTTACGAATGGGCACTGTGGATGGATGGATTAGGAAGATGGGGAATCAGGTGTGAAGATTTTCCACTGCATACCTTTTTTATTTTTTCATTTTTGAGCCATGTAACACCTATTAAAAAATTAAATTAAAAAAAAAAAGAAACTCAGGGGCCGGCCCGGTGGTGTAGTGGTTAAGTTTGCGTGCTCCACTTTGGTGGCCTGGGGGTTTGCAGGTTCGGATCCTGGGTGTGGACCTACTCACCGTTCATCAAGCCGTGCTGTGGCGGTGTCCCATATAAAGTAGAGGAAGATGGGCATGGATGTCAGCCCAGGGCCAATCTTCCTCAGCACAAAGAGGAGGATTGGCAACAGATGTTAGCTCAGGGATAATCTTCCTCACAAAATAAAAGACAAGAAACATAACAATAGGCAGAGTTCAAAGAATGACCAGGATTGTTATTGAAAACATATTGCTGCCAATGAAAACCTTTTTAAGCAAGGCACTTCCTCTGGCCTCTGAGCATCCTCCCTGGGGACGGAGAAGATGAGTTTCTAATGTGAACTCTTCCCAGTACTGGACTTCCCAATCCTTACTGCTCAGTTTCTGCACGTAGCCTTCCAACTTGAGTAAGAAAGAGCCAGAATGTCTGGCTTCTAAGATGAAAGTGATAAATAAGTCATCATTATATTTGCTTGATGGCTTTCTTCCTACTCTGCCAAGTTTAGAGCTTTACCGCCCTTTTTCTTTCATTCATTTATTCAATAAATATCGATTGAGCATCTCCTGTATAGGGTACTGCCCTATATCCTAAAAGACAAAAATTAATCTGATTTTTTACTGATCCTCTTAAGATATTTAAAGTATAAGGTGGCAAGGAAATACCATCTTCTTTGCAGGTGAGGATAGTTCCATGCTCCTAAGAGATTAAGTCACTGGCCTGAAATCACACAGTACTTAATAAGAACAGGATATGCATTTGCCAATTGGGTCTAGGAAGCAAAATCCACCTGCTTCCATTTCTTTTCTAGGTGATAATAAGGATCAAATTTCACTTTGGGGAAAGGTAAGTCAGCTTGTCTCTTTTATTACAGTAAGTCTTATCTACTGTGGTAAGAATATGAAGGACATTATTTCAGCTTTGCACTTAGGTTTGAAAACATTAATTCACTCATTCATTCACTCATTTATTCATTCCAAAGACATCAATCCCATCCCAGAGGCTAGGGATGATGGTAGGAGCTGAGGGAGGTATGAAGATGACTCAGATTTAGGGCCTGTCTCAAGAAGGTGACATCTCGTTGGGGAGTAACGGCATGCTCGGAAAGAACTATAATACACGGCAGAAACGATCAGTGCCTTGGAAGAGGCTCAGAGAAAGAGTTCTAAAGAGACAGGTGTCAGCTGTGCTAGCAAGGCAATAAGGAAGACTTCATCTCAGAGCCCAGGAAGAGGTCACTCTGATGTGGTCCGGGTCAGACCTACCCCAGATAACACTGAAGCCTGTGAAAACCTTCTAGTCTGAGAGAGGCTTCTGTACCCAATACTCCCAGTGTGGTAGCCAAAGGATATCTCTTGATTATGTATCTTAGTTTGGGTTTTTTTCTTTGTCTTTGAAATGTATTGATAGGTCTGATGATAGTTTTGATATTCATTGCCTACTTGAACATGATGTCACATGATTAGAAATAAATTTTTATAACCCCACTTTGTCCTGCAAGTAAACAAGGTCAATAACCCCATTAGTCCAGTCACATAGATGAAAAACAGCTAAAACTTCATTAAAAATAACAGCCAACACTTTTTAAATACTCTGCTTACTTTACAAGCATTGCTTCTTTTAATCCTTACATCAAAGTTACAAGTTAGACACTATTATTACTGTGCTCATTATACAGATGAGAAAAGGGAGGCTTAAAGAGAGAGTTCTCTTTAGTCACACCACCACTAAATGGTAGAGCTAGGAGTTGAATCCTGATCTGTCTGATTCCAAATCCATGATCTTAACCACTTTGCCAGTGGTTTTCAAACTTTAGCAAGCATAAAACACAGCTTGATGGCTCCACCCCTAGAGTTTCTAACTCAGTGGGTTGAGAGTAGGGTCCAAGAATTTGAATTTCTAACAAGTTCCCAGGTGATGCTGCTGCTGCTGATGCAGGTGCTGCATTTTGAGAATCACTGCACCCTGCTTCATTTCCACCAATGGTAGTTTTCCCAGTGTTCCATGGAGGGACTTGAACCCAATCTCACTGGCTAAATATTTATGCCAATTCTCCCTTTATTGTAATAATCAAGAATTCACTTGAAGTCTTTGAATAGACTGCCTCATAGAGATTTAAAGCAAATAACCAATATATTTAATTTCCTAATTAAATGATTCATTTCCTATGAAATGAATATGGAATTCCTTTTCATTAAGGGCAAGGTTGATCTTCCTACATGAATTATGAAGATTTTTAAATTATTTGAATAGCATTCTGATCACTAGCTTATAATAGTTTCAGTGAATATTTTGTCCTTCAAACCAGAGGTATAATACGAAAACTCAAAGCAAAGAAGCTCTCAAATTCTAAAGGCAGCACCAGACAATCAAGAGGAAGATATTTTCTTGGCACACCTAAATAAACGAAGAGGAATTTATCTTACATCCACTATTGTTTCTTCTCTTAGCACCCTATGCTTATCCATGATGGCATTTATCACACTTGAAAATATTTGTGTAATATCGCTCATCTCTTCCAAATTGTAAAGATTGCATGTCTCTGTCTTGTTTACCACTATCTCCCCAGCCTGGGAGAGTGCCTGGCAATATTTGTTGACTGGCTGACTTACTGCTCTCTAATCCATAATCTTACAAGCAACAAATCACTATCCCAGCAGTTGCAAATCTGCCTGGCTAGCTCTAGACAGAACTTATTAAAGAATATACAATAAATACTTGTATATTGTAGGGGTAGAGGAGGAGAAATTGTGTGAATGCTCCATAAAACAGAAACAACATGTTTTTGTTCCCCATTCCTAAGCCTTTTCCTGAAGCACTTCTCTGAAATGTCTTCTTCCTGTTAAGTGATTTCTGGGCTGAAATATAAAGAAAATACACATTGCTTGAGGAAAGCTACAGTTTAATGAGGCAAAAAATAAAAACATCTTATGAATCTAATCCAGCTGTGTAGACATTTCTTGCCAAAAAGTGTAGGAGTTGGAGTAGTAGGGGATGTGCATGAAAGTGAATGTGAATGGATGTCTAGAGGCCCAGATGGGTTGTAAGCTATATCAGGAAGAATCAGTAACTTTTCTCATTGTCATGCTCTAGATCCTACCCTTGTACACCAAGGAGGGGATGCTAAGTCATCTCTCTCAGATTCTTAGGTCACGTATGTCTCTCTTCACTCTCATTGTGATTATGATGATACTTGGTGGGTTGCAAAGTACTGGAAGAATAGTGGTAAAGATTGAGGGAGTAAATATTAAAAACTTTAGATGGACTCCAATTGAACAGAATAGATTTGAAATTTAGTTCCAGTTTGAGTTGCCAACATCAGAGAGATGAGTACCACCTGTGCAGACTGAGACCTTAAGTAAAAGCCTTCATTCCGCAAGTTCCTTAAGCTCATGTGCGATTGCATGATAATGTTTGTGGGATTATGCTCTAGTGTGATGCTATTGGCCATGTGAAAAAACACAGTAAGAAACAGCCTAATAGAATGCATTTGTTTTCATGCCTCCCTTAAAGATATCTTTTAGGACATTATTCCTTATATTATCCGGTACCCTCTCTTAGGGTCGAATTCCCTAGAAGGGAAGAAATTTCTTTTTAGGAGATCTGTACATGTACTGAGCAACTGGTTTGTTTCCTATCTTAAAGAAACTAGAAATTGTGTAACTGATTAGGATTCAGTGTTCCTAGCTAGTAATAAATATCTTAGGAAAATGGAACTCATAGTATTCGTTCTCATACTAGACTTACTTTTGATTCTATGTTAAGCGACCATTGTTTTCTTCTTGAGTCTACAGGCGTATATTATGTTTTCTTTCTCTATTTTATTAATTTTGAAAGCTAACATATCAATTTACATAGCAGATGCAGATAAGTTCATTCAAAAATACTTTCTGAGCATCTATTAAATGCAAAGAACTCTCCTAGGTGATGAGGATTCCATAGTGGACAAATGATATGGTTCCTGTCTATACTCATGGAACTTAAGTTTGTGAAGACATGAAAAGTTTATTAAGGCATGTCTAGAGAATAGATATATATTCTCCCAATGATCTTGGGCAATTTAGTTAACATCTTTGAGCCTGTCTCCTTTTTAGTAAACTTGGGCCAAATAATACTTTCATTTTGTAAGATTTTTGTGAGGATTAAATTAGATCAAACATGTAATGTATGCTTGTCACATAACAGGTTCTCCATTAAATACCTTTCCCTTTTCCCACTTAAAACCATGATAAGTTTTGTTTAAATGCTTCTGATTTAAACTCTGCTTCAGAAAAATGGATGTTTCAGATTCTCTCTTTAAGCTAAGGGAATGGATGCCTAAACACAAATTTAATTTTATTAATGACCCAACCTGACTAAGTCAAAGTGAGGTTGAAAAGGGAAGGAAGAAGCTTAAGTGAGTTTCCCTCTAAAAAGAACAAGATTAAGAAAGAAGAAGCCATTTGAAGGAGAAAGAGCTGGTTCTGATTAGGAAGAGAGAGACAGACATTGTGGAAGTTCCATGCAGATCGGAAGCTTGGGGCACCCTCTTTCCTATCCTTTATATTTTGCCTCCAGGGAATAAATCTGGGAGCAGGAAACCTAGATAGACAGTTTCTTATTCTTTCTTCTGATGGAGGTTTTGTCAGGTCTCTCTCTAGAGAGCTAAGAAAGGCAAGCATTTCTAACACTCAACTATTTTAAGGAAGTTACATTTAACTATTTTAAGGAAGTTATTTGTTTTTTGATTTTTTCCTTTTTTCATTTCAAAGATAGAGAGTTGAGTGAAAGCCCTTGCTAAGCTTGCCTTCCCATTTGTCACAGAAATACGATGCACATATGTCCTGACTGTGAACCCCTGCTCAAGGCACAGCCGCTGCTCACCCAGTGGCAGCCTATCCGATTTGCAGACAAATTACCCCAAAGGAAATAAACATCATCCAAAATGCTGACCCTACAACTTTTACATGTAAGCAGCATGGACCCTGAGTTCCATCAAGTGTGACTCAAGGGTACCTGTGAAGGATCCCCATAATCATTCACCAAAATAGGAGATCTTTCCCCTAACAGGTAGTCCTGTCTGGGAACGGTTTTCACAAGCCTAAAAACTATCTCCATTTAGCTCCTGCTTGTCAAGGACCTAGAGGAAGGCAGCTTGCTGTAGTAGTGGGAAGTTCTTCAGCTTCAGAGTTAAACAAACCCATATTAAATCCCACCACTGCCACCTTAACCTTCAGCACTGTTAAAGGAAGTGTTAGGACCTACTTTGCTGAAGTGTTTTACAGATTCTGTTCGATCTCCAACATAAAGAGTTTGGGAGTGTCTTGTTACTTCTCTGACCTTGCCTTTCCCTCTGTGCTGGCAACCGTGGTGCACACAAAGGACAATCCAGGGGGCATAGATGTGAAGCCCTGAAAGCTTAGGAGGAGATGGTACTTGATCAAGTCCTAGTGTCTGTGGAATGTGCTTCCAAACCCATGGCTAGTAGTGAGCTGGCCTGAAATACAGAGTACATTAGAGAATTCAGTAGGACCTGAAGACTGAAAAAAATTCTCAAATTTTTTCATTTCATAGGACCCCTTTTCTTCTCTACTGTCTGTGGATATGTCTGATGAGTACACACAAACATAAAAAAAGTGATATCTTTTGTCTTGCCCAAGAGAAAAGAGAGATGAGAGAGAAAGGAGCAAGGAAGAAAGGAAAGGAAACTAATGTCTATCAAACGCCCACGACGTTCACTGCCTTTGCTAAGTTCTTTCACACAGTACTGTGAAGTGGGTATCGTTATTCCTATTTTAACAGAGGAGAACGGAGAAGCTCGGAAAGGCAACTTTAGCCAAAGTTACACCCTCATAAGTGGGAGTGCTGGTATTTAAACGTATGTTTTCTGCCTCTTGGTCAAGAGGGAGGTGGAAAAGGAGTTTTACTAATGAACCACTTCAGTGACACTACAAAAGCTGCTGCTCCATGATGTCTTCAGGGCTTTTCACATAAAATTATCCAGCGCAGCATAGAAGAGAGAGCATGAGCTTGGGGGTGGAACGTGCCTGTGCCCAAATCCTGGCTGTCACCTTACTCACCAGTTGTGTGACCTGAATAACAATGGGAACTTATCCACATACGGCTACTTGGAATCCATATGCTTTTGTCCAAGGAGGAAATTAACTGCAATGGAAATTCTGAAGTATTGCTAAGTAGAACCTACTGGTAGTAGAGGGGCATGGCTAAGGGTGTAGGCCCCAGTATTACACAGGCTTGACTTCTCATCACAGCTCTAATGAGAGACAATAAAATGTAGTAGCTAAAAACACAGACCCTGAGGCCAGACTCTGGGATCCTGTCCCAGCTCTGACACTTACTAGCTCTTCCTGCTTAGCTCTCTCTCTGTCTCAGTTTCTTCATCTGTAAAGTGGTTATAATAAAGGTATACACTTCAAAGATTTGCTGTGACCTAGGCACTATTGAAATATGTATAAAGTATTCAGCACAGTACCTGGTACATTTTAGATGCTCAATAAGTGATTATTATTATTACTATTACTGCTATTATTAGGTACCTGTCTTTGGGCAGGTGATTCCCTCTGAGCTTTAAGTATTTCTTCTGTAAAATGAAGATGTAACCATATTCATTTCAAAGAGGTGTTTGTGAGATTTCAATTGGAAACTTTATAACGTGCTTAATACCATTTTGGTAGTTATTTTTATTAGCTAGATTCTCTGGTGTTCATCTCTTCTTTGGACCATGACATTCTTCCAATAAGTTTACAGTTCTGACTAGTTTCCTTAGAAGTAGAAATTGCTGTGTTCATTGTCACACATCAAGTAAAGAACTGTTTTATTCTTGGAGGCTTCAAAGTGAAGGGCACATCTGATACACACAGCAATCTTCTCCAGGAGCGACTCTCTAACACTCTCCCTGTGCCTCCTTCATTCTCTTATTGTTCAGGGAATTGTTTAACTCAGAAAGTCAGAAAATGTCTACCTTTCTCCAGGCAGAACACATAATCACTGTATTTCCACAGAAAACATCACTGCAATTTTCAACTTCTTCCAGTAACCTTCAAAAATTGGGTGACTTTTCTGCATATCTCTCAACACGAAGTTAATTTGCATTGGTTTCAATATCACTGAACATGAATGTACTAGTTCTTCCTTAAGGCATCTTTGATTAAAGTTATACTTTCTTCCCTTTTATTTTATTTAACCTCTGTGTCACCTGGGTCTCCCTGAATCTTAGAGTAAGAAAAGATTGGCTCAAAGCACTCCTGAACTTTGAAATTCAACACCCCTCCATCCCAGCACCACTTCACAAGATTTCTGCAAATTTGAGGGATGTTAAGTTGTCTGGCTCTGAGCTCCTGCATCTACCTTATCAGGGTTGTTTGTGAATTTTTTAGAATTCATTCAACAAATATTGAAGTACCTACTCTGTGCCAATCGCTGTTCTGGGCTCTTCATATGTGGCACCGAGCAAAACATACAAAGTCATTTCTCTGTTTTCTCTCTGTCTTCCACACCTTGTCAATATGAATGTGGAATCTGGCTCTATTCCTCAATTACAAGCAAAAAGTCTACATCTTACGGAAGGTATTTGTGTCTCCAGCAGATATCACTGAAGGTTTGGGGATATAACTGGAAGGGGAAGGAGATGGAGAAGAAGACTAAATTGGCACCTAAAAAATTTTTTAATTATGCGGAGTTTTTTTTAGCCAATCTTCTTTCTCTCTTTTCTCCCTCTCCAAATTGCTACTATATTTTAATCCAAAGTAAATGTGATTTCCACCGCCCTCACAAAGGACTTTGCAGAAAATGTGAAAAGAGCCCATGGATGAGCCATAAATTCAGAATAAGCTTTTCCTTGGCTACTAAAATGAGATAGAAAGGTTTTAAATTGTGGTAACAACTCCATTAAATTCTTAGCCAGGAGCCATTCCTGGTCTTCACCTGGGATGTTGTTGAAGGGGTTTGGGAAGGAGATGGTTTTGTGCTTCTGTAACCTAGGCTTGGAAGAAATTTCAAGAAGTCTTAAGCAGGCAGGACTATATATTATCTATCCAACCATCCATACCTTCATTCTTTCACTCATTCATTCAATGAGACTTCATTTAACACTCTGTACCCACAAGACACTGTGCTTGTGGCAAAAACAAAACAGAATGTGAGATTCAGTGTCCATCTTCAAGGTTACAGTCTAGACTTCAAGAAAGAAAAAATGGTGATTGAGCTGGAGCTGGAAGAAGATGGAATTCAACAGGTAGAGATGAGGAGATGGGAATTCCAAGTGAAGGAAACAGTCTCTGCAGAGACCCCAAAACTTGCATCCATCCAGCCTTAACTGGAATGGTGAGTGGTGCAGAAGAGCTGATGAGTGGGGAGCTGCAGGAGAGGAAGTGATGGAAGAGGATCCTGCAGACCTAAGCAGGGATACAGGCATGAGGAACTCCTTCCTTCAAACAAATTCCATGATGCCAGGCAACTCTTATAGTTTGGATTGTCCTCTGTGGAAGTTGGATGCCCTGTAGGAAGATTGACATTATAAGAGCCATGTTTGCACTTAATGAGGCATCAACTTTCTGAAACCCAGGTTAGTCAAAGGAGAGATCCAGTCTATGTATTTTTGTCAGCCGTTTCTCTTGCCTCTGAAATCACAAATATCATATATAGAGAAACCGTATTTACAAAAGATCCCAGAGTTCTGAAGTACCTAATTTCATTGTTCATTTTGGAGAAAGGAAAAGAGATAAAAATATTGATATGGTATGATATGATTTTAAGATAAAACTATAAACCTTCACAGAATTTAAACTAAAAACAAACAAACAAATAAAATTGTACGGCATTAATTAAAAGAGACCTAACAGACAATAAGTTATGTAATAGAGGAATCCAAGTTAAATTCTTACAAAAACTCTCAGTCACTTTCTTTGTTTACTGTGACATAGTTTGCTTTATTGTTCTAACTGAAACCACTGATATTAAAATATCCAAAGTCAAGAAATACATTTCTATTTCCAATTAAATCTTCTCTAAGAAAATAAGCATTTTTTTAAATGAGGGGGAAAATGCAAACTACTTCATTTTTACTTTTCCAAGAAAAGGTCAGAGTAACTCTAAGCCTACTGAAAGAATTTTTTTTAAGTTGTTGGAAAGGTCAGGCAGAAAAAAATATTTCTGGAATTTCTAAATCTTTATGACTTTAATACAGAAAGTTCTACAACAGGGTATGTTGTATTTTTACTGAAATTTAAAATCCTTTAAAACACATTTGTGATGAGGTCTTTATGAACGTTTATTGTAGATTGGAAATAAGACTAGAAAATGAATCTAACTTTTTTATACTGCTGAATAAATTAGCCGTGACATAGATATAGATATAGATAGATAGATTATAAATATATTTAGGTACGACAGAACATATGTATATATGTTATACCTAAAAGCAACTGTGATCTGTGATGGAATAAGGGAAAAACAGGAAGTAGGCTTTTAAAATAGCTAAACTTCTATGACCTTGATGGTAACATTTGAGGAAAAGCAATGTTTAAGTATAAGAAATTAAAAAGAAGTCTGTGTTTTTTAAGTCTAATGAAATAGCACAAGGTTTCAATTAACCAGAACACTCAAGGCCATTTGAGTGTTGTAATTAATGGAAATTTTTCATCACATCAAGATTGATTAACGGGAAAAAAAAACGAAACTTTTTTACTGGCAAATCTTTCTAAAATGTATTAATGCTTCTTTCTACATTACTAAGTACGATATACTGTACTTAATTCTTTCTTTGAAGAATGGAGCGATTACAGACCTCAGGGCTGTTACTCAGTGCATCTTTCCTTACGGAATGGTCCCCAGATGTAGTTGTCAGAGATGGGCTGAATATATACCGACTGTGGGACATAACTTGAAATCTTTAGAATCCTTCAAATGAGCTTGTTGGCTTGTAAATTAATTTTTTCTTCTAAACATGAAATTTTCTGGAAAAATTAGTTGAGGATACTGGTTAATTAGGTTTTTGTTTTATTGTACCTGAGCAGATTATAAGTGGCTAGAAGGAAATAGTGTGGTATTGTTAATGTGTGGGGAGGGAGAAGTAATTGTAAAATTTTCAGACATTTTGATAGCTTTAAACCATTTTGAGCTTTCTTCAATTCAGTGTTTATAGGAATAGCTTAAGTGGAAAATCTAAGACCTCTTACACTTTCTGGAAACCTTTTAAAAGTTTAAGAAAATTTGGCATATGTGACATGGGAACAACTAGGATCTTAAAGAATTTAAATTTTTTTCTGTATACATAACGTGGATCTAGAATGAATAGCAATTTCAATCTGTCTAATGAAATATCAGTATCATGTAGTTGCTTTTACCTTTAAACCTAAAAGACCATAATGCATTACTTAGCAGGTTGAAATGAGTTTAGGCCAAATCTCCTTTAAATGTGAATTTAATCTCTTTTGATATATATCTGAGAGTTAGGAGGAAGAAAATGTAGGGGATAGCAGAGAATACATTTTTTAGAAGATTGAGAAAAACATCATAGGCAACTTAAAGTTAATATTATCAAATTACTCTTTTATAGTGACTTGGGACACAGATTATGGACATGTTTCTAGTGTAAGAGATAGGCAATCTGCCTGAAGCAAAGTGTAGAAATGACCCGACACCTCTGTGAACGAAATGGCCCACCAAACTGGCCTAGTCTTTCACAATTAGGAACAAGATATGAATGTGGTGCCTATTTGTAATTCTTCAGACAAATCAGTAAACTAATTATAGAAACATATACTTTTGGAACTGCTGGAAATGTTTCAATAATCTGAAGGTCCTCTTGTTGAATCCTTTCTTAGACTTTGCATGTTGAAGGTTGTCTTTTTGATTGTAATTATATAACTCTGGTTGAGTGGATTTCCTAACATGGCTCTATATTTGTCAGTCCTAGAGCACATAAACAGTCTGTGAATTCATTGGCAATCTAATGGTAGGTCATCTTTTTGATTGTAATTATATAACTCTGGTTGAGTGGATTTCCTAACATGGCTCTATATTTGTCAGTCCTAGAGCACATAAACAGTCTGTGAATTCATTGGCAATCTAATGGTACCTTGGAGTTTTACAACTGCTACTCGAATGGGCCAGATCCAGACTTGCCTTGAGTTTCTATTGTTAGGGGAAGTCCATTAACTTTTTCATTTCATTGTAGTGTAGCATTATCAAATTACTCCTTCAAAATAATAGATAGTTCTTTCAGATACTATAGACTCCCTGGTACATATGGAAAATAATTTACTCAGCTAATGGGATTTTGCTGATTTATCGAATTGTTAGAGCATAGTGTGTGCTCACTTTACATACTATCTATTTGATCAACACAAAAACCCTGCAAAGTCAGTGAGGTAGCTATTAGTACCATTCTTACTCTCCCACTTAGAGAAAACTAAGTTCTCTGCCTTAGGTCACATGAGAGTGGAAAGTGTTGTTTCTGGATCTCAAACCCTGGGTTTCCAACTTCATGTCCCATGCTCTGTCAACACAGACTCCACTAACTAACCTCGGTAACCACGTGTATATAAAGCCATGTTGCCACACACCACTGGGTTTGGTATCCCTTGGCAACTTAGAGTTGATAGATAGGCAAATGGAATAATATCCAAGAAAAGGCAGAAACTTGACAATTGTTCCTTCCCCTTCTAGTTTGTCAGTTGAAGAAGAACCTCCAAAAAAGGAAATATGTGATATAGCGTGTGCGACATGAGACTAGGCACAGTACAGACACTGGCTCCAAAACCACTAGAATACTGACTGGCTGAAATGGCCTACCGGGTTGTCCTCCTAGGCCAGTCTCTCGTGTTCATGGGTGTCAAAACACACCATGGTGGAGAGAATTGAGAGGTTGTTTTTTTAATAAGCACTTAAATGGTAGCTTCAAAACCAAATTTCATACATCTATTGATATTTATAACAGTCCTACATTTGGAATTAATTAGGACTGTGATTTTAGCCAGAAAGTTTGACAGAAGAGTAAAATGAACTGGTACATCATCTGCGTAACAATACAAATGTGAGTTACAGATTTATGGTCATTAGAAAGAGAGAAACGGGGGCCAGCCCCGTGGCTTAGCGGTTAAGTGCGCGCGCTCCACTACTGGCGGCCCGGGTTCGGATCCTGGGCGCGCACCAACGCGCCGCTTCTCCGGCCATGGTGAGGCTGCGTCCCACATACAGCAACTAGAAGGATGGGCAACTATGACATACAACTATCTACTGGGGCTTTGGGAAAGAAAAGAAGGAGGATTGGCAATAGATGTTAGCTCAGAGCCAGTCTTCCTCAGCAAAAAGAGGAGGATTGACATGGACGTTAGCTCAGGGCTAATCTTCCTCACAAAAAAAAAAAAAAGGGAAACTGGCTTTATGTAAAACATTCCAGGGGCCCTGATTCACGTAAAGTCCCCCATGGACATCATCCCAAGGTGACATCTTCATACAGAACAGTCCAGACTGTATTTGACTGCCAGAGACAAGTTGTAGGCTCTGCCCCAAAATCAGCCACAGAGTATTAGCAAGAGCTTTGGAAAATTAAAAAACTACCTATGGTACAATTACTTTCCAATTGTTCTATTTTTCAATTGTTCTATGTTTATGTACATGTCAATTATATATTTTAACTGATGTGTTTATTAAATAATTGAAGTCTTTAAAATGTATATACTTTAATAAACTTTTAGTTGGGAATAAGTAACTTCTTTGGAACATTCAGATTTCAAAATCAAAAGAAATTTGTTTTTTCAGAAGAAAATTCTTTTCAAGAAGTTCCGAACTATAATCTGAGGTCATGTGGCTAAAACTTCAACTCAGTTTGAGAGCACAGAACTCTTCTTGACACTGACTGACCACTCCAGGCACAATCTTCATTTGAATTTCTTTTAGGCAGCAATCTCTGACAAGTAGGTCACAGTCCCTGACAGGACACTACCATATTGGCCAGTTATGGCCACCTAAGTTCAGAGTTTCTAGTTTTCAATATCTATGCAGTCCTTTTGATCAGATTAGAAATCACAAAAGGAATTAGCTGAGAATACAAAATAATTGATCAGATTAGAAATCACTAAAGGAATTAGCTGAGAAGACTTAAAATAACCTTGTAACTGAATTATCTTTGGATATTCTAAACAGTTTACTGATGTACAAAAGTAAGACCACTTTGTAATCTTTCATAGGTAGTTGTTTAGTCACTGTATTAGTTTACTAGGTAAGTAAATACCACAGGCTGCTTGGCTTAAACAACAGAAATTTGTTTTCTCACAGTTCTAGCGACTGGAAGTTCAAGATCAAGATGTTAGCAGGGTTGGCATCTTCTGAAGCCTCTCTCCTTGGCTTATAGATTCCGTTACTAATCCCCACTCATTAGAAACTGGTTTCTCATGATCTACGGGTGACTAGATTCAGCATCCCAGTCTTGCTTCTGATCCTTGATTTCTGTGCCTTATTAGTCTCTTTTGATTTAAGTCATCTCAACTTTCGTCTTTGCTTGTTGGCTGCAGAGACTCAGACCTCCTCTTAGTTTGCTCATGGATAAGACCTCTTATCCGTACTGTGGCTATTCTCTGCCTTTGTTGCTGTTCTCTTTACTCTTTTCACATCTATTTTTCAGTTGTTCACCCCTCTTATGTTCCCTATGGCTTTTAAACTCAAGTTCATTACCATGTTTTCTAATAGCTAAAAACTAGAAACAACCCAAATGTCCATCAACAGTTGAATGGATAAACTGTGGTATACTCAGATGACGGAATACTATACAGTGGTGAGAATGTAATAACTATCACTGCTTACTCCATGGATGAATCTCACAAACATAATATTGCATCTTTGGCCACCTACCTCGTGAGGACAATTAGGCCACAGAGTCCATGAGCTCAGTCACAGTTACAGTTTATAATCAATTAATACTCATTGAGTACCTACCGCGTGCTAAGCATTGTGGAAGTGCTTTTGTAGATGCTCTTATTTAATTCTCACAAATTTATGAAACAGATGGTATTTCTGTCCTACGTTCAGAAGGGAAAATGAAGGCTTGGGTAGAATAATTTATAAAAGGCAGAGCTGAGATTGAAACTCCTCTCTTCTGACTCCAGTCCTGGTGTTGGTGCCAACATGCCACATGGCCATCCTCTTTGTCTTCCACTGACCATGAAGGCTGCGCTGGCTCCATTACCCGGCAGTCCCCTTGACCACACCTGGCCACACACTGACTGAGGCTCTCGGCTCCAAGATCTCTCCATGCTTTCCCTAACTCCTCTCCACAGGCTGAGAGAGACTATTCATCCCTTTCAAGGAAGTGGGAAGTATTAGGAGGAGCCAACCCACACATTGCCGCTGACTCCTAGAGGACTATCAAGATAAGCAGAGATGCCAGAGTCTGATCCCAAATTTTAGAATAGGAATTCCCAAAGCCCCAGATTCTCTCTTAGAGCTGTTTCAGGTAGGGACGTAAGATAGATGGAGTACCTTAGCTCAGACCTTCTTGGCTAGTAGCTTGTGAATTAGGCCTAGTTTCTGTAATTTACTTTTCCTAAGTTATATCAACAAAACTGGGGCATTTGGGTAAGCTGGTAAGAACACTTGCAGAAAATGAGGAAAGCCATGATGAAGGCTACTGAACAGTCAGGCTCCAAGGCCACAACTCTTGTTTATAAATTAGTAATAGAATTTGCCTGAAACATTCATAAGGGGGACGAATTCCAGGTCACTAGTTAATAGTCCTCCTCTAGAAAGAAAATGGATACAGTGTAATTCTACCTTATGACATCTGGACAAATTTGCTATCTCAAATTCAATAATTTGGTAACAATATATTTACCATATGGTCTTTCCATCTATTTTTTAAAAGGGGTAGGAATTCAATCTCTTTGCTCTAAGATAATGACTGTCAGCACTTAGAGGCCTCCAATTTGGTAGGGGAAGGAAATTCGTTCTTGTAACTTGTTTTTTGACTTGATATATATATTTTCATTACTAGGGGCAAGAAATTGGGGGATGCATATAACCACTCATAAGTAAAAGAGTTTCACAGGTAATCATATCAATCCAAGGGAATTGTTTCATGGTCTTGGCCACGTATTTGGGATTATCAAATAACCAATTTGGGATTTATCATACAAAACAAGAAAACTTAACATCTCCTTCTACATTTACTTCTTAATTTTCAAATATGTATTATTTGTGTCATCCTCAATATGAGGCAAAACAAGGTCAAAAGAAAACAATTTTTTTAAGCCAGACCACCCTACGTAGCAAAAATTTCAGGTGCATAATAGAGAAGCTCAATATTAAGATAAAAAAGGTTCCAAGTAATTTAGAGCCACATTAATCAGAGTAAGCCTGATAGTAAAGCTTCACTAATTCAGCACTGGTTATAGATAAATGAGAACTGAGTGTTGTTACCTTGACCACTTGTCAAGAAAGCTTGCTATGCAAACAGTGTAAATAAACATCGGGGACACCATAAGAGTGAGATGGGGGAATGTTTAACCTTCTCAAAAGAACAAACAAATGGTAAATTGTGGACAAATGGATCTTGTTCATTAAAAAGAAGTCTGATCTGTCCTTCAGAGCAAATTTTAAGCATCTTTACTTACCAAAACTTTATTAATTTTAATGAATTTTTATTTATTTAGATAACTTAAAACTATTTCATTTCTTTAAATGTCTAATTAAGACTTTTTATCTAATTCAGAATCACATTCTATCAAAGTTGGCCGCAGTATGTGATTTCATATCTTAAATAATTTGAAAAAGGTATCCAATACTTGTATTTATTGAGTAAACTTGAATGTCTATTACTATACCAAATGATGCAAAATGGTTCAAAAGAAATAAGCACAATCTTTGCTCACACAAGGCAGTTTCATTGATGAGACACAGTCAAAGAATATTTTACAAAATAAAGAATTATAATACGGTCCCTGGGAGGAGCTTAATCTGCATGTACAACTCAGGAATTGTGGGTACTGGGAAGTTCTGTTCCTCAAGTGACCCACTGTGTGATTGGAAAAAATGGTGAGGAGAGTTTTGGAACCAACCGATGGCTGATTTTTTTTTAATAGAAGAGACACAGGTTGACTCAACTTCCTCAGAAGTGCTCCTGGATGGTCAGGAACACATCCAGAATGAAGTGTGTAGGCCTGATGTCTGGTGGAAAGATTACATTTGCAAGTCATATCGATTTTACTCACCAATGTTTTCTGCCTCAGGCATAAATGTTTCAGGTTTTCTGAGCGTGTTTTAAGAACTACAAGATGAAAGCTACTAATTGGGCACCCAAAAAGATTTGTGAGTACTGTTAGGAGAGACTCCCTGAATCCTAACAAAAATAGTGAGAGCAGCAGGAGTAGCAAAGGGGCCTGTTAGGGCAGAAACAGCCAAGACGGAAGAGCCGCGGGGGTGGTGGAGCAGCCGCGGCCAAAATAGACCACCAGAGGTGACAGAGAGAACAGCTCCAGGGTCACCACACTGACTGTTGAGAGGACACCAACCCCAGGTCAACTTATGCATAAAAATATTTTAATTTTAATCTCTCTTAAAATCAGAACCCCCAAAATGATTTATAATAATAAATGGGAAATAATAAATCCAGTCTGTATTATATTTTTCTTTATAGCAACGCAGTCATAAAATACAATTTTCAACATTTTTTTGTGGAGGAAGGGGCCCATGGGGCAAAAATGCTAGGCCCATGAAGGTCATAACGTCCTCTTGCATCAATCATTCATGCCAAGGAAAGTGAGTGTGCAAGTGGTGGACTTGGAATCCCAGTGACGTTCGTGGGCAGAGATTTAGAGTTAAAGCCCATAGAGATTGTTATCCGTGACTTTCACTACCACAGACACAGTCTGGAAGGGTACAACAAAAAGTGTGATTAGCGCGTAACACAAACTGAGGGTATGGTAGTTATATGGTAGAATGCAAATAGAGTCACGCCTCATTCTTCCCGGAAGACTTCCTAGAGAAGTCAGTGGTTTGGAGAAGAGTGCATGTGTCATCTGGAAAAAACAATGCTGAAGTGAAAAAAAGATAGTAAGGAAGAAATATATGGAGGGTCAATTGGAAGTCATCCTTTTAAATGCCCTGTGTCATTATTTTAAATAGTGAGGCATCAATTCCTTTACTGCAACTTGACTACCCTTATTAAGGAATCGGAAATCGCATTATTTCCAGCTACAAATAGGTCGCTGAACCAATGGTGAATTCATTATGATTTGTGAATTCCGCATATGAATCACTAGTTAAGAGAATTCTGTGCATGCTTCCTGATTGTTTACATCTAGATCCTTCTTTTTAGGATCTTTAGAACCAAGGATTGACCAGTATGCCCAGATTTAGTTCTATTTGCACCACTTTTTAAATTTACAAAATATTCTGTTGAGGGAGAAACGAGTTAAATGTAACCATGATAGAACCAGCATGGTCTGAATGAACCCTACTCTATGTTGGAAGAAGTCTACAGGAACACAAGTGGGAAAGCACACAATATGGTAGGTAGGGATCCCCAGCATTCAGAGGACACTGGGAAACACTGCTCTGACGTTTTCCCATGTTGAAAGGGGAGTTTGAAGAGTACATGACACTTACCATGACGTTTACCTTCCCGAGTAAAAGAAGGTTATCCTGGCTTTGCACATGAGAGACAAGAACAACCATCAGAAATTAGCCTTTTTGTGGCCAGTTTCTTGCAGGTGTGTTTAAGTCCAGGGTCCAGAATTTATGAGATATATAACTTTTTAGCATATGGAAAACTGAATATCATTTCATTTCAAATGATGTTGCTAAAATGATATAGATGGCAGGTATTTGCTTACTTGTGTATATGTGAAGAAATATATTCAATTCATTCATACTTGTAAGCTTGATGGTACTTTGTCTATCCTTAGAACATTCATCCTAAAAAACTATTTAATCTCTAATATTGTAAATATAAAATTTGGGGAAAAAATGTACAAAAATATCAGGATTGCTATTTTTATTTTCTTTTCTGTTTTTTCTCAGTTTTTGACAACAGCATATATTAATTTTTATAATCACAACAAAAGACTAATTTTTAAATTCATACATTAGATAATTTAGAGTTAGCAGAAATGTCTAGTAAGCAGAAATGTCTAGTATTGTAATCTTTTACTTTTTCTCTAATTTAATGTATCTCCATTTCTTCTGTTGAATATCTCTGATAAAGAGACTCTGGATTATTATTGATAGATTAAGACTAATAAAAATAATTTTTAAGTTACAAACTCCATAGTAGCAGTAATAGAATCTGTGACTAGAAAATTGTTCACAAATGGACCATGTAACTGTGGAATTGCATACTTTAAGTATTTCACGCACACAAAATACATCTCAGGAAAATCCTAGTAAAAATGGCATTTAATAGCATTGAGGGGGCCAGCCCCGTGGCTTAGCGGTTAAGTGGGCGCGCTCTGCTGCTGGCGGCCCGGGTTCGGATCCCTGGCATGCACCGACACACCGCTTCTCTGGCCATGCTGAGGCCGCGTCCCACGTACAGCAACTAGAAGGATGTGCAGCTATGACATACAACTATCTACTGGGGCTTTGGGGGAATAAAAATAAATAAATAAAATTATTAATAGCATTGAGTTAGCATTTAATAAGAATTAGAGCTGCTAAAGCTTATAAACCTAACAAGATCTACAGAATAAAAAGAAGTGTGTGTACACGGAATGCCTAGGTTAGTTTTCCATGAAGGTAGAAGAAGCAAAATCGTTTTGTTAGAAATGTGCTTTTGAGTGAAGTTATGGGTGGCTGATTTTTACTGACCATTGCAGACTGAAGGAAATATTTCTCGGAAATGTTTGCTTAGATCCAGACCGTGCGATTATACTGAGAAGTGGTTGCTGCCCAAAACTTGAATGATATCATAAACAACCTGCGTTTATGGCAGCCAGTGAGGGCGGGGTGGGAGAGCGCTCCAGCCTCATGAAGCCAGATGAAGAGATAACAGTGAGGCGGAGAAGGAAGCACACAGGCTGGGAGGTGGGTCTGGGTGCCGGTCCTGGCTCAGCCACATACTAGCTTTGTGGCCTTGGCCAAATCACACCGTCTCTGATCCTCAATGCCCCAAATTATCTAGCAAAGATAATAAAATCTACCCCACAGAGCTCTCACGGGATGGAATAAATAAAAATATGTAAAATACCTAGCAGAGTGCCCAGCACATAATAGCTCCTCCAAAGTTTAGTTCCCTCCCTGTGAGACGGGCCTGGAGCCAATACCTCCTCCAGGTGTCCCGAAGACCTCTAGTGGCTTTAAGCCTGGTATCCAGCCTGAGAAGATCCTGTGACTTCCAATACTTTTTACTCTATTTCTTATATTCTATATTTTAAAAAAGAGAAGTGGGCCAAAATTAGTTTTTCTTAATAAATGTCAATGTCACTTGCTATGCTCCCTGTGTATCAATCATTTATGCTTGGTCTTATAACAAAAGTTAATAAAAAGATTTTCTCAAGAATTATTATTTGTTAGAAAAGCTATCGTTTTATATATTTCATTGGTGAGGAAACAAAATGATAAAAGAAACAAAAAGAAATAACAAAGAATTTTCTACAGCAAATCACCAAGGAAAATAGAAGTTTCCCCTTAAGCCGATATTGTTTTCCACACAATCAAAAATATCTTGAGAAATTCATCAAGGACGTGGGAAAAGGTGATTTTCAAGTATTATTTGAAAAGAAATAGGCTGAAATAATTGCTGAAGAGTGTTGCAATGTGATAATCAACTTGTAAAGTTTCACTATTCTTTTCTGTTGTTGCTGAGAATGATGTGGAAGCATACCGGCTTACTGTAATCTAAATCCACTTATATGCTTGAGTGTATATTCAGTGTATATTTCATTTTTCCCGTTGTCATGTTGTTTCAAATAATAGATTAATATTGGCCCTTCGGTGTAGTCATATTTGGAAAATTGAGCCTGAAGTCTGGATAATTATGCATATGTATTTCTTACAACATTTTAAGCCACTGACTTCATAAAAGAAAAATAAAAAACCCTGCATGGTTGTATTACTGTCAGCCCTGCAGAGCTGCTGATAAGCACGGTTGTATAGTTTCATGAATTGCCAAATCAATTATCAGCCAGGTTCTGAATTCGAGAAGCATTATCCTACAAGATAAATGGACAAATCAGAAATAACACAGCTTGATTTTAAGATACGAGGTGGAGGTGGCAATATGATCTGAGGGAAATCTTGCTTTGATAGATGAGTGTATTCACTTGATTTGGCAGTGGTTTTAGACTCTGTATCTGGGACCATGGAGACGTCATTGTGGCAGACCTACCCCTTGTTCTCGGACTGTACCACACTGGTAAAACAGTGAGGCTCATGGGGTAATAACTCAAAAGGCTATAAAGAAAAAAAGTTGCTAGCAAGCACTAACATGGGTGTCATGACTTTTTTCAGGTAGTAGGTGTAACCTTGAAGAAAAAGTGGCACTGTCTTCAAAAAAGTGACCTGACCCTGGCTTTGGTGGGTTTTTCTGCAAGAAATAAAAAGCACCGCATGTGTTTATTATACATCCTTTCTAGCTGACCACTGCTTTGTTCTAGAGTTCAGCATGAAAGGACTAATTTTTGTTTTGTTTTGTTTTTGTTTTAGTGAAATGGCATGTCCGTTGCTAATTCTAGCTATTATAGTTGCACATGTGAAAAATATCTATATGTAGTTTATGGATTGGTAGCATTTCAAATAAATGGTGTATTGAAATATTGACCTGAAATTTTTTGAGATGCTTATCAATTGACATTTTTTTCTTAGCCCAAGAAGAGTCTGAATTATTATTTTTAAAAATTATACCTTGTAATATTAGATTTATTCTTTTAAATATAGTAGGAATTTAAATATAAGCATGCCACTTTGTTTATTGCTATCTTATTAGAACTTCTTGTAGCATGGAAAGAATTCTTCACAATGATTTTGCTCTTTTGAAAAAAATAAGCTGCAAAAATATTTGTTATACTATGTTTAGTCTGTAAATGAGTGTAGCCTATAAAGCTATCCAAAGCTTGTAGTCTATAATGTTTCATACAAATAATTTTTATATTTTGAAAAAATGTTAAATAGTTAATAGTGCCATAATAAATATTTTTCCAGAATTCAGAATTGTATGCATCTATATTTTAGGAAATTGAAACTGTTTCTTTAAAGAAAAAAACCTGGGATCATTATGTACCCTAATTTGTTATGCAGTGAATCATTGTTGCCCTTTATTCTTACAGAAGTCAGTTATTCTAAGGATTGTGGCCATATAAACTTTTCAGAACACATATGAAAATTACTACTGTTATTTCTACTGAATAAAATCTCTGGTAGTTGATTTTCCATTCTGGAAATAACACATCATCATTCAATAGTGCTAGTTAAGTTAAAATAAACTTTCAGCATTGTAAAGAGAGTCACACATTTTAAAATGAAGTAACTATGCAGAAAGTGTTTCCTTGTTTTCCTAAATAAAAGCTGCCACTCATTACATTTCAAAAAGGCAATGCCTGAGAAAATGGACAGTGTTTTGCTTCCTAGAGTAAACCTACCTTCTAAATACTTAAAGCCCTGTGCAAGCCCGAGCTAATAAGGTAATTCTATCCTTTTTTGTTGCATAGAAACCATCAAGATTTATTAACCTCTGGACTTACTATTGACCCTAGCTCTTAATTCCCTTTCAGACATCGGACCCCCACATGTCCATTTTGGTTTCTTTGCCTCTGATATCTCTGTATGCTACATTTGTATTTTAAGTAGATTTACAACACAGATATTCATGTGTGCTCTTAGTATAAAATTGTTTTCTCCAGGGAGGCTCTGCCCAGAGACCTAAGAAAATGGAAAAGTTTTTTGTTTTTAAAATGTTTAAAGATTATTTAATTTTTACATAGTATGAGATGTTTCTAATTGGGTTGGGAAGGTGATATTTTGTTTTGTTTCTTCCATTATGCCGTATCTACTCTCAAAAACTTAGTAATCTGGTAAACTAAAAAGACAGAAAGCCAGCATAGCATTTCACAGTCCATAATTCTGCTTGTATGAGACAAAAAATGTAGGTATACATATATATATATCAGTGCCTCAATTATTAATCATCCTTTATTTACATCTGGATTTATGGGATTCTCCAATTAAAAGACATTTCTAAAATTTTATTAAAATTCTTTTGTCTCAAAAACATTGAGAATTGCAAATTTTTTTCATACTAACACCACAAATTAAACAAGCTGGGTGAATTCTTGTGATGTTAGGCCACTGAAGAATTTTTAGAGGTTTTATGACACTTTTCCTCTTTTTATGCCAAATCCACTCAAAAATGACAGACTCCAGAGACCACCCAGCAAAAGCCCTCTTTGGGAGTCAGACTCTGATCCTAATCCCTATCCCAGGCTCCTCACTGTCATTCAAAACATTTAGGGATCATATAGGAATAATTATAAATGAACATAACAGGCAATCCATAGTGTTTATAAATTGATACTATAAAAATTATGTTCATGTCATGTAAATTGCCTTAAAATATATTATACATATAAAATACTATGTTAAAATTAAATATAATATGTCAGCTGTAAAGGTGAAAAAGTAGCTAACTAAAAGTTCACAAATAATCTTTTTTCAGATTTTGTGTGTTTTCTCCTCAGCCAAAAGCCTCAAGATTCACTTGCAGCAGCCTACCTCTTCATTTATGTTGGATTGCTCTTTAAACATTAGAATATCTTGTAATAAATAACAAGTTAAAGATTTCTCCTGACACAAGTCATTGTTGATTTCACTGTTATAGGGAAAAGGCTCTAGGGCGGCAGATAAGGCTGTTGCCATGGTGATGAAGGAGATACCGAGGGAGGAGTCTGCTGAAGAAAAGCCCCTCCTTACTATGACATCACAGGTGGGCAGACCCATAGGGTTCCTGTAGGAAGCTGACATATGTTAATATATCAGACATTGTGATTTTTAACTAGCAAAAAAAAAAAAAAATTAACTCGAACCAATTTTTTTAAAAAAACACAGTTTCAGTGAAACAATTATACAATATAAAATGAAAACCAAAATTGCTAAAAAAGGCAAATTGCATCATTTAGTTATTTATTCGTGGATTTTAATTTTCATTACTCAACTTTAGTTAAAAAAAAGAAAACATACATGCAAGTAAAACATGTTGCTTCTTTATAAAGGAGTCTTGCTAACAACTTTGGGAAAGAAATAAAAATTAAGCTAATGGTACATTTGAATAACAACAACCAAAAAAAAATCAAATTCCTATGAATAAATACAAGTTATATTGTATACATATGTCAGTTTACCAGTAGAATATCTAAATTTTCTTAAATGTTAAATATATTTATGTTGTGACTATGCTTACTACATATATGTCTATACATATTTATGTGGATAACTACTTTACAGGAATGAGCCAGAAGTCCCTGAGTCCCCATGCAGAAAATGGCATTTGTGACCCCTCTGATATTTAGTGACCTTGACAATAAAAGTATCATCTCTGTTATAAGCACATGAGGGCCATTTTCAGCATTTATTATAATAAGTATAGAAAAAAGTTTGCATTTGTATGCAAAGACATGCTGAGACTGAATCCTGTATGTCCTCAGGGACTTTTGAAACACCCTGTAAAATCCACATAAATATGTATAATATACTCATCACCACTCTGTGGAACTATCAGTTTTAAATTCTTAAATGAAAAATATTTTTACTTGCATTTATCTTATAATTTAGATTAGATTGTTATCTTAAACATTTCTTTTTTTCTGTAATGCAATAGTAAATGCAGTGATTCAGTTCCAATTATATGAACATGTCTAGAATTAGAAAAATGTCCATTTACAGTCCTCATGAAAGGCATGTATATCAAAAGCTAAATTATGGCAACTTATTTTTAGAATATCATCAGAACACATCCCCAGCTGCTGCCAACATGTGTGGTTTTATTTTATTCTAAACCCTATGTTGTAAATAATGAAAATTATAACATATCAAAATTGAATAATAAAAAGAGTTATTAAAGATTCCCAGGACTTTGGGATAAATTTTATATTGTGAGTTTTTATCCATAAAGAAGAGATGCTTCTTCCCAATGACGCATAGTAGTAGTTGGAAAGAAATTTCCTTGATATTTACCAAAGTCTCCATTCTTTAGTTAATTTACATAGTGAAACATTCATGATTTTACATTGATCTCCTGCCCTTTATAGAATCCACGTCCAGAATACTCAGTCCACAGTTCCTCAGGTGAATGCTATGGAAGAAGAGAACTACTTGGAGTTCTCAGCTAATGACAGAGCCATATACGTCGGTAGATAAGTCTTATACAAATTTGCAGTTGGCACAGTTGTGCTACAACATATTTCAGGACATCACAATTTAGGACAGGCTCCAGTCCTCAAAATTCTTTTTTTCCAAAACCATGCATTGCTATGTGCTTTCCAATAATCCTTTCCAAATGTCTGAAATTACCATTATAACCTAAGCTTGGATTTAAAATTTAATGCAAAATAATATTGTTGATTTTTTAATTTAGAAAATAAATTGTGATTATTACCATTACTCATATTCAGAACATTTGTGTGTACCAAGTTTCTTCTTTAATTCCTGTCTAATGTTGCATTAAGTGTTTTTGAGGTCTAGTTGCAATCTTACTGCATGAAGATTATATAATGCTTTCTTTGATGCATCGTATTCTTGTTGCATACTAGCTAGTTTATGAATCAGCAAACAGAGTTCTGATTCATAAAATGTAACGCACCTGTTGTATTGGTAATTTTACGGAATTAATTCAGTGACAGCTGTGATACAATTATTTCTCAGTCAAATGCAGTTTTATTAGTTTATATACTTTTTCCACTATACACAAGTGGCTTCTTCCCTGCTATGCACCAGTGGCATGCACAAGCCAAAAAGCAGCAGAATGATCTGAAAAAGTGAGTACTTCTCATGGCAACCTCAGCATCCAGTCCGTGTACCATACCACATTCTTACTCGTTATCCTGTGTGAATGTATTAGTGTCTTGAAACGTTTGTCCCGGTGTCTCCTGTAAAGCCCCTTCTGACATAGTGCTACGTACTGCTGAATACATCGACTCATCTTCACCACTAGTATGTCGATGCCAGCTGCTCATTCATAGATTCCAGATATGTCTGAAGCTAATTGCTGCTCTCTCAATAATGTCTTTGGGACAATCATAATCGATAAAATACAAAATAAGTCCTTGAAACAGCGAGTCCCTAACTTGTTTAGTAACTGTTCATTCGACGGATTGTAAAATACTTTATATTCAAGCATTTTTTGTATTATGTCATTATTATGATCACTTTTAGAGAGATTTAGCCAAACCTACTCCAGTGAAGTCATTAATAGTACGTTGAACAAATTGAACAAAACAGAAGAGTTGGCCAGGTGACCTGAACTCAGAAATTGCTGGGCCCCTGAGAATTGCTCTTTTTGTTTAATTTAATTATTAATTCTGTGTTAACAAAAAATATGTCAAGTACTTCATAGAAGCTCAAATTCATGCTGTCCTAGACTAACACTTTAAGTCAAACAGTATGTAGACAAGTGTGCATTGATGAAAGGTTTGAAGGAAAAAAATACGTAAATCATCAAATCTTTGAAGAAAAGAAGTTTCTCTAGACCTGTGCTGTCCCATACAGTGGCCACTAGCCACATGTGGCTATTGAGTACTTTGTGGCTACCTCAAATTGTGATGTGCTATAAGTATAAAATACATACCAGATTTTGAAGATTTAGTCCGAAGAAAAATAACGTAAACTATTGCATTAATAATTTTTATATTGATTACATGTTGAAATAATATTTTAGATATTGGGCTAAATAAAATGTATTATTAAAATTATTTTCACCTGTTTCTTTTGACTTTTTTAAAGTGGCTACTAGAAATTTTAATATTACCAGGTTTTCATTATATTTCTATTGAACAGCCCTGCTTAGATTGTGATAGTATAAATAAATCCAATTTGAGAATAGAAGGAAAAACTGTGTGCTGGAAGGTTGATTATTTCATAGAAAAAAAATTATTATTCTTTATGAGAATGAAATGACTTTAGTGAATATTTTTCTCTCATAAGGAGCCTTCAGAAATTTTCATTTTAACCACATCTCCTGGTACTTTTTTAGCAAGGTGTATCCCATTCATTTTTTGCTCTAGAGCACAGTATCTTAAAACTAGGTGTTCCAGACCTCTTCTTAAGGGAATTTTTTTTTTTTTTGCAAACTCAGCCTCTGTTTTTCTGTGTCACCCCCGCCCTTATACCTCCATATTGATTTAATTTTTGTGTCTGATAAAGATAAAAAGAGTAATGTCCTTGATTTGAAGAACATTCTCAAGACTACTAAATATAGCCTTGTTTGGGTTTCTGTTACTAACTTGAAACAATTGCTTTAACTATATTCTCCTGACTGCCTTAGTGTTAGTACTACCCAAGCTGTAAATGGTAATATCTGTTCATTTCCCCATAAATAGATTCACATTTTATAAGTCTAACTATCCTGTCAGGAAAATATTTGTAGTCAGTTGACTGACATTTAGATCCAGTCAAAGAGTTGAAAGTTGTCACATGGTTATCCTTTACAGGAAGATCCACTGGGACCCATATATAGGAACTAGGGGAGTGGGGCAGAACCATTACTACTATTAGTTCATAAGAAATTAATTCTGTCGGGTGTCAGAGTTACCATGACAAAGTTCTCAAAGTCTGAATACTTAAGGGATGCATGGTAATGATTTAGCTGTCTTGTCTTTTCAATGGGTTGAGTCAGTTAATTCAGTTTTGATGTGGTCACTATTCTGAGGAGCACTGACAATTTTCTAATCTTGGCTAGGACTAATAAAGCCATAAACAGTTCAATTACAGAATTATGAATGAAAACCTACTTAACAAATGACACATATTTTAAATCAACAAACAATGTCACAAGTGATAAAGGAATTTTCAAAATGTATAAAGATATATCTATTAAAAGCATATTACAATCAGATATTTTCTATTATTTAGATTAGATAAAAAGACATAGTATATTATTAAAAATTTTTTAAATCAACATTACAAATATGAGATATTTGTCAACTGTTTTTTAACTTAGCTTCAATATTTTAACTTTTTAATTTATTCTCTAAGTACTAAAATGTTTAAAATAAAAACAGAATATTTTACTTTAAACTAAAACAACAGTTTGAGATCATCAATCTGAAGTATAAAATTATGGAATAATGGATTGTTAGCCTTTATAGATCTTGGTTTATCATCTAAAAAGTATTTTGGTTTGGAGTTAATTCTTAGTGATATAAGTTATCACAAACTTTTAGCTTTATATTTTTTTAATGAAACACCTAAGCAATATATTGTTTAGAGATAAATAAACAGATTTAAGTCACAAAACAATCTATATAAACATACACTAGAGCTTAAGTAACAGGCAGTATTTAAAACCAAAGTACTCTCCTCTCATCTTGGTTAAATATTCCCCTATAGCTTAGATCATATAATAATTAATTTTTTTAATATTAAAATTAGAGAAATTGAAGTTGAACTAAGGCAAATACATTTTTAGACAAAGTTTTAAAACAGACAATAATTCATTAAAGCTGGATGATATTGTCTGCATTTTGTTCAACACAAAACACAGTATTGATATAAAATAAGAACCAGTTTGGTCCTGTGGTGGCCAATATTAACCACATCAACTGACCAGTCTGACTAAGTCATAAGCAAATTAAAGACCTTTGACTGAATATTTCATTCGCAGCCCATGATTACAAGGAAGGTGTAAAGTTTCAATCATCTTTTGAATTCTGAGTGACAAGAAGCCCCTACATGCAAGTCTTCACCTGTCTTCTTACTTCTACTGTTTCCATGTCCATTGACTGTATAAGGATTTTCCCTCAAAGTCTCCAAATTTAAATCTCTGATTTAAAATCCCTGAGTGAGGTAGCAGTGCTATGTCTTGAAGTGTCGCTGGCCTCCCATTTACATTGGTCCACATCCTGTTTCCAAGGATGGCATGGGGCAGGCCTATGCCTTTATTTCCATTTTTCTCATTAGGTATTCACTCGTCGCATCCTTGACTTCTTGGTAGAAGCCATGCATTTGGAAATGCTCCTTTAGGTACCCATAGGTTTCCAAACATTTAAATGATGTGACACTGGGGGAAAATGGACTTAGATTTGTGGTGTAAAATCTGGCAGGAAATTGGTAAACATTTCTGAGGGCTGCTGGCTTCTCTGTGAGTTGATTAAACCCAGTGTGAAACTGAGGATGCCCATGCAGTCATTCTTTTGTACAATTCGCCATTCAGTTAGACTATATAACTTCTATAATCATTCAACATTTATTAAACTGCTAGTATGAGATACAAAAATTAATTGGATAAGGTCTCTACCCTGAAAGAGGTTGTAGCCTAGTGGGAGGAAAACCGGTAAGACTAAGGTTCTAAAACTGGGTAAAGCATGGGAACGTGGAGATGCCATAAGAAGGCACACACTGCCTGGCGCTGAAGAAGGCTCCCAGACAATGCTTGCAAGAGAAATAAGAATCTGTCACCATTAGAAAAGGCTTTGAACTGATCCAAATATTGAAAAGAATACAGAAGAGGATAAGAAATGAAAATTTAAAATGTAAACAAAGTGAGACAAAGGCCTTAGCACCTAATGAAGTGAGTCATTTTAACTCAATTATGATAATCTGGTTGGACCAAAATGGCAATCAGTCCAACTCAGTTATTCAAAAAAAATTGGAAGCCTTTTGACTCACCTTTTATTATTATGACACCAGTGTACTCTGTACCTGAAGGATGAAATGAGGTAAGTTCATAAAGTATTTTCAAACTGAAAGAAGTAATTCTGATAGAAAGTCAATAAGATGTATATTCCAATGAATAGGGAGAGAATAAATGGCATACAGGTTGGAAGTAAAGCTTCGGGGAACTATTTGGGGGATTCAGTTCAGTTTGTAATTTTCTTTTATGACCTAAAAGATTTATTTATTCTCAAGTCACCATAGGAAAACCGTAAACTTTTTTGAAAACATGGAGGGGGGCATGTGAAAAGGTATTCTAAGCTATACAAATCAAAATAAAATGGGACTTAGTATGGCTAAAATAATGATTCCTAAATTCATCCAACTGAAGATGGTTCAAAATTGGACTGTTTGAGATAGACATTATTATATCTGCAGTTTCTGCAAAGTCACTGTCCCATTTGGTAGCCATTTATTGAGCCCCTCTTATATAAAGACATTCTATTCAAAGTTGTGAAGGATATAAATACAAGTAAGACATAGCCTCTTACCTCAGAGCTTATAAGAAAAGATTTCTTCATGATATCTCCTGTTTCATCTTCCGTATCTCAATCAAAACCAAAAAACTTTCAGTTCCAAAATTCCCTTTCCATGCTATCTGAAATCTGGCCCTTTATCTTCTTCACCTCTGAGCCCTGCCACTATCTCCACTCCAACCCCAGCATTTCCCAGCAGCTAAACTGTGCTCCAGATTGAAAAACACTGACTCAGAAAGTAGTTTGTAACTTTCTCTTTGATTTGTATCTATGGAAGAAAGCCACAGGAGCAGCTCGGTTATGGGAATTGGGCAGTCATAACAACTCCATCAGTCAAGGTGTAAACTGTGGTCAGAAACAAGATAGTAGGTCTGGAAGAGACACTGACCTTGTGAGGCGGAGGTTTAGAAGAAGACTGGAGAGGCCACATCTTAGTCCTAGGCTCCCTGGGGTCTCTCTGAACAAACTCCTCTTTGGTATTCCTTTCTTCCTACGCTGAGAAAATCGAGAACACTAGAGGTACTTTCTCCAGAAAATAGGTCTGAGGTTTGAATGAGGAGAGAGACGTCAAAAAAATCCCAGTACCTTTGATAAAATAGATTTGCCTAAAAGGATGGGCCTCTCAATTGTGCCTTTTCCTTTGTTCTTCGATTTAGATGTTCATGTGGACAAAGGCCTCACTTGCTAGAATTCTTCTATCAAATTTAAACTATAGTTTTTCAGCCTTTACAACTAAAAGTATCTATAGAAATTTAAGCCAATTCCACACATCTAGTCACAGACCTCTAATTTGGAAATAAATTATTAGTACTTTGTTTTACAAAGGAATTTAATTGTATCCAAAGTAAAGAAAAAGTACAAGGGGACTTTTGTGGAATATAATTCATACTTATTTTTATATAACAGTTGATATTTCTCAAAATCATGACTAAGAGAATAACTAAATTATTCTTAGTTATCTATCAATAAAATTAGGCTTCTTCGGAGAAATAATGGCTATTAAAGAGATAGTTATGACATCATACATACATATTTATACTTTTAAAGTCATAGTTGTATTGGTTGTGTTTAATCTTTGCACCTTACACACTCTAGCCACTATGTCAATAAGACCTAGAACCAGAGACCAAGTAATCAGAATGCACAGAATGCACTGCTTAGTAAATGCAAGCCTGTTGCAAGAACTTCTGTGAGTATAGTGTGGTGCCATATTTGGTAGTGACCTTCATCCTCCATGAATGTTTATAGCACAGCAGAGTTCAGATGTCCCGTGACAGCTGTGAGAATGCCACAGCCTAGAGGTTGGGCATTGTTGCTAAGTCAGGACCACATCACTATGGTGATAGCACACTAGATGGGTTCATTACTCTAAGTCCATATGGTTAAAAGGGCAAGTTCTACCAGGAAATATACATTAATGTATGGCTCTTTTGGAAACTGTTGCATACACATAGTTTTTACATGAACTAACTATAAATGAAATACAGATTCTGGAAAACTAATCACATTTTCAGAAGAGCTCACAGAATCACTGATGTTTAGCCATTTCTTCATTTTCTAGTATATTATATTCTATACCAGTGCTTTCAACTACATTTCTGGATAATAATATTGACTTTCATGCCAGAAAATACTATAAATCACTCCTAAACTCAAATAGACCATGGCATTTACAAAAATTCAAATCTATTTTATCCCAGAAACATGGGAGGCTCATAGTCCCTCTACATTCAAAAATATTTCAATATAAATAGGATGGATGATATCCAGGAATGTTCGAATTCAGAAAACAAAATGCACAGTTTCATTCATGGTTAAAGGAACATCCTAAAAAAGGTTAAGACTAAAACAGATCTTGGATAATTTGATTCCTAGAGAAATCTGTGAGTCTTTATTCCTAGTAACATTAAAACTTATAATAAGTGAAGACATTTCTATCACTGGAACTTCAACACTAAAAGAAAAGGGACACTCTCAATGCTTATCCCTCAATAATGTCCACAAATTAATATGTATGAAAATCAAATTGCCAACTCCATGTCAAAATCTTAAACACTAGTGAAGATCTGAGATTTATCCATGTTTGGACAGTAACATGAATATGTAAAAGTACCAAATGTGCCTCTTGGTTTTCAATCTCCAAATGATCACTGAATGTTTCCATATTCCTCCTTCAGCAATAATAGAATTGCATTTTTTCTTTCTATATTCACCATTATTTAGGTCTCTTGCCATCTTCCATAAGCTCTAATCTATAATACCACTGACATTGTGCCAAAGAAACAATGAAGTGAAAGTGAGTAGAGTCATAGAAAATATTTTGATTTGGTAATACTCCAAACACTTCATTTGTTATTTTGTGTCTCTTAAAATACAGCCTTGCAAATAAATATTTAAAAATCTAGAGATTTTTAGGCACATCATTTTTCTTACAACAAGTAGAAAACTGATGACTGTGCCCGTTTTAAGAAAGGCCAATATGAAAACTCCTGAAAAACTAAGAAGTTATTTGAAGGATTAACCACTTGTGTATCAGAAGTGTATTTTTTCCCTTAACCATAGAAACAGAACCTGAGGAAGTCTGGATTCAAAGAGGTGCGAAATAATTGAAAGTAAATAGTTGTCTGCCACTGATAATTAGAGACCCACTAAAAATCAATCCGAAAGATTTCTGAAATTAGAGAGCAAGCCAATGGGAAAATATAACTGAATTTACAGAAATCTATTTTACATGCAGATTTTCACAAACATATCTACTGGATATCTGTGCTGTTAACATGACAATATTTTCCACTCTCCCAAAATAATGTTTGTTATGCACTACAAAAGTATTCCAAGGAAATGTAAGGAAGGGTGTGTGCCTGTAGGTGACTTGAGCTTTTTAAGAGAGGGAGCAAAGGAGTGTTTATGCACACACGGATCCATGTGTGTGCACTTCCCACGTAACACTGGCTGACCTGTCCTAACCGGAACGTCTGAAGCCACTGTTACAGGTCTCAGGCAGGAGCTTTTTGTCCAAATGAAGAGTGAGATTGGCCCTTAGGAACTCTGATTCAATAGCTGTGATTTTCTACATATTGAAATTAAAGGATAATTCTAAAACTGTTCTAGAAGCGAAAAAAAAAGGCTTAAGCTATAAAAAGTGAAGTTGGCTGCATCAAAAATATGTTGACAGTGCTAAAAGGCTCATTCCCCATCCCTTAGTATTTTTTTTTCTTGCCCCTACCCCATTATTTATTGATTTATTTATTTTTTGGTAGGCTTGCTATTCTCATTTTGTTGCAAGGCTGCATTTTAATTCATCTGATTCTGCAGTTTAACAAAGCCCTTTGACACCTGTGTTCATTTGTTCTCAGCTGGTGAATGAACAGCAAGAAAGCAGACCCCTCCTGAGTCCCTCCATCGATGACTTTCTCTGTGAAACCAAATCGGAGGCAATAGCAAGGCCAGTAACGTCCAACACAGCCGGTAATTCTTTCGCTTTTAACTGATCCTCAAGAGGAGTTCATTTTCACTATAGTAAAATGCACATTTTCTTTCCACAATGCATTTTAAGTGGAGAATAATGTTTGCAACCAAATGAAACTTTAGAGCATATACTATTCAGCATACCAATAAATCACTTTTCATTATACAAGAAAGTGTGATGTATATTATCCCACCAATTTTGCTGAACATCAGTGTACCACTATTAGCAATGAATCATTTTCTTATGCGTATTTTCACATTTACATCCTCCCATCTCAAGTCACATCACATTAGGAAATTTTTAAAACAAAAGCATCTATTTCAGAGCAAGGTTTTTAAGGTTCCGGCTGGAAATATTTTGTATGACAAAAGTCCAGTAAAATAAAAATGTAGGCATCCCCTTCAAGCGGATTGAAATGACAATCAAAATGTCTTAGAGACTTGGGTTATTATAGAGCCAATTTCATTTTTCTGTCGTGTAAATGTGTTACTTGCTCCCTCTTACAACAATTTATTTCAACATTCTTCTGGAATTAAACATACTCAAACAGTAAACTATTATCTGTATAGGCCCATATAGGCACTCACTCATCCAGTGAGTGAATGCAGGATGCCACTGGTATCAATCACACCTTCTCTAGTACCCTCTGCATTTTCCAGTTCCCACTGATGCTAAAACTAAGTCACTTAGGTAGGGCCCCTCCTGAGGGAGCAACACAAGATTTGACTCAAGCTACTTTTCACCTTCTGTATCAGAAGCAGCCTTTCTGCATTGATTTCATTCAGTCAACAGTCACATTTGAAGGCACATTGTTTAAATAAGAATGAAAAAATGATGTTTAGAATCAAAGGACAAAGGTTATGTTGGATTGCAGAAGGGAAGTTAACAGAAAAAGGAGAGGATAATCATATACTGTCTTGTTCAATTCATTCCATTTTCCCATCATGTCAGCTTGCTGTTGTCTGACATATTTTCATTATACTTTTAAGTAAGTGAAGAAAATCACTGATGAAGGAAATTGTGATTTTTTAAAAATGCCACAAATTACAACAACAAGACAAGACAGAGGCACTTTACGGGGGAACGTAGTCTGCGTTCTCTGGGATCAAACTTAGTGATTTCAAACCTCAGCTCTGCCACTTAGCAGCTCTGTGTCCTTGGGCAAGTTGCTTAACTAAGTCTGTTTCGTCATCTATCTAATAATAGTAAGATCTGTATCTCATAGGTTACTTGGGAAGATTAAATGAAGCAATCTATGTAAGTGCTTAACACCATGTAAGCTCTAACAGGTGTTACCATTACTGTCAGATATCAGGCGGGAAAAACAGTACACCCAACACTTCCCTTTTCAAATGCATGAACTTTCTTTATATCAGACCAAAGCAATCATTTTCTAAATTCAACTATCACCTGGAGTAATCAACCAAATAGAATTCTACTTGATACATTTTAGGCAGGAAATTAAACAAGTTCAGATACTATCAGATCAGATTCATCCTCCTTATCTATGAAACTGGAGCTCACCCCTCCAAAACTGGAGAGCCACCCCTAGAAAAATACAGAGGAATCTTGTGTCTCTAATTGCAGGAAAATCCATGAGAATTGGATGCACTGAGAAGTTTCTGCTGTTTTAGGAAAAAGCTACAAAGCATAGAATTCTCAGATCTTTATTCTAGTACCCTCTCCACTTTCCAGTTCTCACTGATGCTAAAACTAAGTCACTTAGGAAAGGCCCACCAGAGAGAGCAGCATAATATATGACTCAAAAGCTACTTTTCACCTCGATTTTTCTAACCTGTAAAAGAGAGACCTGTGAAATATTGGAGGAAAAAAGTCAAAAGAATGTGTAATTTCTTGCGATCCCAATACCTACAGTCTTGCCTCCTGTATTAGTTTCCTAGGGCTGCCATGACAAAATTCCACAAACTGAGTGGAGTAAACAACAGAAATTTATTGTCTCACAATTCTGGAAGTTAGAAGTCCAAAATCAAGGTGTCAGCAGGGCCATCGTCCCTCTGAAGGTGCTTGGGGAGGATATAGATATTCCAGTCCTCTCTCCTAGTTTCGGGCAGTTCCTTGGCTTATGGCAGCGTAACTCCAATCTTCACATGATATTCTCCCGATGTGCATGTCTCCCTGTGGTCATGTCAATCTCTGTGTCCAAATCTCCCCTTCTTATAAGGACACCAGTCTTACTGGAGTATAGGCCTACCCTACTCCAATATGACTCATCTTAACTAATTGCATCTCCAACGACCCTATTTCCAAATAAAGTCATATTCTGAGCTACCAGGAGTTAAGCCTTCAACATATGAGTTTTGGGGGATACAATCCAATCCACAACACCCACCAAAGTAGGGGGTCAGGAAAAATGGTATTTTGAGACTCTGGATTTTTCTTTCCTCAGCCTCAGCGTTCGGTGCATCTGGGTCACACAGATTTTTATCCTAAAGGAAGACTCTTGTTTGATAGTATGGTTTTTAACCTTAAAAGTATATCTCAAGGCAGAAACACTATATTTTTTTAATCCCTAAAGAATATAGTTTTTTAAAATTATTACAAAACCCACAATCTCTATCTCAAAATGCAACATAATTCACATTATTACACATCTTTAAATAGGAAAAGTTGTAGCATACAAACACCTTGGGAAGAATTCTAATTTGGTCCAATAATTTTTAGCTAAGATTTCTGGGCAAACAGTATAGTTATCATTTTCTGTCCAAATTTTTAGTAAAAAATAGTAACTTTCATAGGAACATTGTCATTTTATAGAATAGTATGAAATTACATTGAGATATCAGAATAGTCATTGAACATTAAGTGTCTATTACATCTCAGGCACTATGTATATCTTTATACATAAGAAATGGATATTAAACAATCTTGTTGTAAAATATGGAAGAAAACCGCCTTCAAGTTTGTACCAAGTCAATCAAGGGGAAATTTGACAAATCTTGTATTCAGATGAGAGGCATTTATACTTGGCATCTTCTTCCAATGGAAAAATAAAGCCAGTGTGCCACCATCTTGACATTTACTTAAATGTTTAAGGAATATACTTCTTATATAAATTAACACAAAGTAAACATTATAGGAAATATTTACCACTTCTAAAGGTCAGTCAAATGATGAGGTTTTTTTCTCTGCTAACCTAAAAGAACATATTAATCTTCTGCCTCAGAAGTTCTAAATTATATTTTTTCTTAAATATTTCAATTATCTTTTTTACTTTCTACTTGTTTCTACATTAGAATTAACTTTTTGTCATCCAATGATGATAACTTCAAGCCATCAAATAAGGATGTTCTCCATATTTTTGCCATTAATATCCTAAATTATCTTTAATTCATCAGTAATCTAGATAGATAGCTAATTCCTTTGCCCTCTCAAACTGTATCCCTGGATGGTAGGTAGGCCAAGATTAAACATCTTTGATTTTAAAATGGCAAATAAATATATATTATACACAGATGCCTAGAGCAAATGCTCTGAAAGTAACTAGACAATAGATATTTTAAGATAGTGATTAGATTATAGGGCAAGTAATTACTATAAAACTTGCAATTATAACTTGTTGGTCTGTAATCTCTCAAAAAATCTAATATACGTCAAGTAAAGGAAAAGATCTTTTCTAAAGAGCAAGAAAAACAGGAGTACTTAGTTTGCATTTATCAGTCTACATAATCTAAAAGAATTTCATCCATAAACTTGAGCCATCAGGTTGACAGTTACTATAGAAGAATTTTTCATGGTTTAAAAAAAATAATCTCACTCCTTGAAATGGGACCTGTATGAGACCCCTATATATAAGGGAAGAGCTACCCTTAACAAAGTTCACAATCCCGTCACAGCCACCTAATTAAATATCTTAACTGCAAAATTAGTGTAATATTTACAAAATACATTTTTATGAAGCCCAAGTAGCCATAAACCCAATGGCATTCCTCTTGAGAGAACTTAGAAATTTGAGAAGTAGCTTTGATTACATATTCCAATAAAAAGGCAAAGTTGGGTGAATTATTAAAGTCCAATTTATTTATTTGATGTCACTGACAATATCCTTCCTAAAGGACTTCGCTTTGTAGCCATTACGTTAAAGAATACCATGTTTTCTGGAATGCCAGGGTAGCTTACAAAACAGAACAGAGATCCCATCAGTTCCTTGTGGCACATACTGTGTCTGCACCAGTCAGGATTCTCCCACAATCTGCCCTCTCTGACCACTCCATGTAGATTTATTCCTCTAGAGAAATTCCCTAAAAAACTGAGGCTCATTATACTGTAGTGGCGTTAATGGCATCGTGTTTACCACCAAAGTATCAAATCAAGGCTTCAAAGTAGGTGCTGTTTTATTCTAATTGTTTTAAGCAGCCTCACCTCCCAGGGCCCAGGTAATCTAGTATTCATAAACATCTTCAGTGCCCTGTGGGAGCCTTCCAGCTCAATAGGTTGTGATCTTCAATCAGGTGTCCTTGAGATAGATGGAAACAAATACATAATGTATTACACCTTCCATCTTCAGGAAATTCTACCCAATGGAATTAGGTTATCCAAAAAAAAAGAAGTTTCTGAGATTGCCAACTATTTAAATTATGCCTCAGACTACCCAAACTGCCAAATAATTGGGAGTTAAACAAACAAACAAAAAAATCAAAGCCACATCAATAGAGTCAGCACATTGCCTCCAGGTTCAGATAAAGTCTAGAGAGGAGTGGTGAAAAAGATGAGCTTAGGAGTGATGGGGCCTGTATGTGAATCCTGGAATGGACAACAACCTAGCAGCTGTATTAGTTTCCTATTGCTGCTGTAACAAATTACCACAAATTCAGTGGCTTAAAACAACACAAATTTATTCTTCTATAATTCTGGAAGTCAGCAGTCCTAAAATCAAGGTGTTAGCAGGGCTGCATTCCTTCTCTAAAGGAGACTCTAAAGGAGAATTTGTTTCCTTACTCTTTCCAGCTTCTAGAAGGCACCTGGAATTCCTTGGCTTGTGGCCCTTTCCTCTATCTCCAAAGCCAGCCGCATAACATCTTCAAGTCTCTCTCTCTCACACACACAAACATGCACGCATATACACTTGCACACACACATTTTCACATCCACTATAAGAGGTTATCTTAATTTAAACACACAGATTCTGGAACCCAAACCTCATGTGCCTAAGAGAGTCTTTAAAATTGGGTTAAGAAAATCAGCAGAGCAGACACCCCCTTCCATGCCAAGGTATGCTATTTTTGAAGCCCATGTGAAACAGTGAGACCCTTTATTTTCAAGTCTTAACTAAAGTGCACACACACACACACACACACACACACACACGCTAAAATGTGATTTGTCTTCCTCCCAAAAGTAAAAGGCTGCACCCATCCTTCCATGCTTTTGAAATTGTGGTCCCCAAGGACTCTTACAGCTTCAAAGCCTGCCATTCAACCTCCAAGCCACCCCTTCATCAACTGGGTAACAAATAAGCCCTTTTGTGTGTGCCAAGCATTTGTTTCAGATTTGCTGGGAAAAGAACAAAGGAACAGAGGGCTCAGAACAAACACAGGAAATACCGAGGACAGTTTGGAGGACGAAAGAACATTACTGAGCCAAGTTTGAATTCACAATTCACTCTTTTAGTAATTAATTTATTCTGAATGGTGAGAAGCAGATATAGAATTACATTAATACTCACCAGTTATTATTACGTAACAAATGTACTTCCTATATACAAGTAGACAATTTCTATATAATTTGCTTCTAAAAGAAGTCTAGGAGCAAGTGACTGATTCCTAATCATTTGTACAATTAGTAAAAAGACATATATGGCATTCCAGAGACCGTTATCCACTTTTTTCTATCTATTATAAGGAAGTCACAGTGGGTCTAGAATCTCTGCCAATGTAACAGTGGCCTGGAAATTTCTTTGTAAACATTTAAAAGATATGAAATGTGTGGCATCCTAGCCTGTCTTGGCTGCTTGCCATGCTTAAATTTTAGACATAAATCCAGGCAGCTTGGCTCTGAAAGCCACTGCTTTCTTCCCACATTCAAGTACATGCTGGCCACAGAACACTCCTCATATGGCAGAGCATCTTAGCCTTGGAAAGTGGCTTCCATCTCCTCAGGAAGACTCAGATGAGATAAGCTGACACTTTCAGGCCATTTTATGATAAATTTACTTCATACTGTCTTCTGTAGAACCAATATCTTTGTCTCATCCTGTGTTTTATTCCCAGTAGTGTTTCCTCTTTCTTTCAGTGTGTGGATCTGATTCTTGCCAAAAATAGAAAGGAGCAGGGAAAATAGGAAGAGATCAACAAAAAGCAAAGGAAAGAAAAGCATCACAAATTGGCCAGCAAAGAATGGAAATAACATTTACTGAGTACCTATTGTATGCCTGGCACTTTTTTACAAATTAGATAATTTAACCTTATATATCATACCTAAAAGACAGACTATTAATTCCCCACTTTTCAGATGAGGAAATTTAAACTCAGACAGGTCAAGAAACTTACTCCAAGTCACACAGCTAAGCAATTTTAGAGCCAGGTCTTTCCACTTCACCATCAACATCCAACCACTGTGATTTGTAGTTGAAATCAGAGAACAAGATTATTGACATAAAGCTTGACATACTATCGCAAGGATCCCATGGAGATGGTTAGCTCGTGAGGACAGTAAGGTATTAAAGAAATCCTGGTTGTGAGCTCAAATGAGCCCTAATCTTGCCTTGAGTGGAAGAGGGAAGCAGATGGAAGAGTGTTGAGACATCAGCAAAAATCCATTCCCTCCAAGAGGAAAAGCTGGGAGATCAGAGAGAGGAGTGGGGCAGTGGTTGTTGTAGATGGTGCCAGGGAGGGTTAACACAAAGAGTTTCTCTGTCACTTTGGTGGCTTTCCAAAGCTAGCTGGGTGAAGAGATCCTAGGCCAGGAAGCCAGCAGGCCAGTTCAGAAGCAAGCCCCTCAGGCGCCGGGGCTGGTGGAGAGGTAGGGCTGGAGGGCCTTCTCTAATTGGAATTTTCCATTTCTCACAATGGGCTAGTCAAACAATGGTTATTTGCACGGTAAGAGAAAGAAGAATGAAGAGTTACAAAGCTTGCCTTTTTAATTCTCATTCGCCTAGTTTGCATTTGAACAAATTATTATTTCTGCCTTCATTAGAGTATTTAACACAATGTAATCAGCCTGCTAGGAAATAAAAGTGTAACCATTTTATGGTTTGCTACGTTGAAATTTAAATTTGCATATTAAGCAGCAAAGGCATTAACATGTGTACCTATTCATCAACTATAGATTATAAAATACCTCTCTAGTGTGAAACTAAACAGCGAGCCATTTTCTGATTGAACTGCTTAATTAAATAAAAGATGATTAACAGCATTCTTTTATACTCTGTATACTTTAGTGGTTTAAAATTAATACAGAAAGACATTCAGAAACTTCACCAAATCTTCCTCATAACTGTTTTGCAAGCATATCTCTGAATATGATAGATTGACTCTTCTCTGGAAAAGTTGCAATCTAAAATAAACCTCTCTATAAATAAAGCAAAGCCATTAAGTAAATAGTACCTGAACTCAAGTTCAATTTTATGGTGTTAATTTCATTCAAACCTTCATCACTGGTGAGGCTGGCCTAGGTCCTATCTTGTGGATTTGTACCATGCCAAATAAAGGAGAACATGCAGCAAACTTCCCAGTCTAAGTACAAACTGTCTTCATAAATCAATGGTCACTTAATTTGGTGCTTCTAACCTGCGCTACAAGCACAAAATCCTTCTGTACCAAACTGAAACCTATTTTTAAAAAATAATGTCAGAATAGTGAGTGGGCTTATGTTAACCTTTTCCATCCCTGATAGTATTGACCACAGGCTTAGATCTCCTTGACCTGAGTGAACCCGTCTCTCAAACCCAAACCAAAGCCAAGAAGTTGGAGGCCTCGTCAAAAACCTCATCCCTCAAGAAAAAGGCTGATGGATCTGACCTCATCAGTGCAGAAGCTGAGCAGAGAGGCCAGCCCCTCCGAGGCCCAGAGACGGCATCCTTAGATTTAGGTAAGGCAATAGCCTGTGTCTGCTGATGCTCACCCTCGCCTTGAAACAAGGAAGTTCCACAAATGACATTAAAACCATGGGCAAAGCAGTAGAAAAGGTTAATTCCAGGTAAGAAACTGGGCAGGACACACTTCTTTGTGCTTGGATTAAACAGCAGTTGGGGAGCTCAACTTTGCATAACTGAAGTGGATTCATTCATTTATTTATTCAACCCACATGTATTGAGTTCTTGATAGATGGCAGGCATTATACTAGGTACTGGAGTTATGATAAAATTAATGAATCTTGCTCTCTAGGAGCATTCAGTCTAGAGGGGAAGAGAGATAGTCGAGAGAGAGAGAAAACTCTAACCCAAGGTCCAGAAACAGCCAGATGGAACAGTAACGTGTAACATGCATGCTGATACGTCTGATACAATAATAACAGCTACCATTTATTGATGGCTTACAATGTCCAGGACTGTGCTACATGATTGACATATATTAGCCCATTAATTCATCACAACTCTTTGATATAATTGAGTAACCAGATTTCAAATTTAAATAACTTGCCTAAGGTCTCAGTTAGCGTGAGGAAGAGCTGGAATTTGAGCCTAGCTATAATTAACTTCAAAGCCCATACTTTTATCCACTATATATCTTCCTGAGAAAGGAGACCTTAACCTCAGCTCATGGAAGCAGTCAAATTAAACTCTCCTTTCTCGAGAGAAAGGAATATGGCAAGTATTTCAGAAAGCCAAGGGGAACATGTATCTCTCCAGGCTGTGACTGACTGATGTGTGCATGTATACATATTTGTGGGTGAATATTCATAAAATAAGCATATTAGTAATTTATCCATAAGGTTTTGGAGATTAAATGGGATATATATGTGAAATCGCTTAGCACTGTAATATGTATGTGTTAGATCGTCAAGAATTAATTAATTTATTTGTTCAGTAAACATTTCTCTAAATACCTACTGTGTTCCATACTATGTGCTAGGAATACAAAGGTAAAGCACATAAGCTCTCTGCCCCTTAGTAAGTTTACAGTCTAGTGGGGAGATAGAAAAATGATTAAGTGATTATAATAAACTGTGGACTATATGCTGCAATAAAGAGAAACCCAGGTTAGTTGCTACACGAACACCTTCATAGAGCCCCTGACCCAGCCAGGGGGTTGTAGAAGGTGTCTTATAGGAGGTACTATGTGAGCAGAGTCTTGAGGGATGAGTAGGGATTTGCCAGATGAAAAATATGGATCAGAGCAAGGTGGGGAGAAGGGCAGCGCATTCCTGATGCAGAAGAGAAAGGGATTCACACGTAAATAGGCAAACACAGACAGATGGCTTTTCAAGCAAATACAAGTATTGCAGTAGTATTGAAGAATGGTAGCGTAGTGAGAAATAAGTCTGCAAGTCACTAGTGACCAGATAATGGGAGTTCTTGGATGTCATGCATGTGTTTGGGGAGAGGGTGGAGTTGAAGGATTTTACCCAGAGGAGTGACATCAACAGATTCTATTTTAGAAAAATTCTTCTCTAGTGGATGTGTGTAGGAAGGAGTGGAGGCAGGGAGACCAGTACACACATCTAAGAAAGTGACAGAGTGGATAGTGAGAGGGAGACAGATTCACAAAAAATTTAAAACAGGACTTGTGGACTGAGTGGATATGTATGCCAGCAAGGAAGACATAGAGAAGGTGCCACACTCTGTGATGGGGATACAAGAGGGGAAGGAGAGAAGGAGGAAGTCAGGATGGAAACTATTGAGTTCAATTTTGACCTTGTTATATTTGAGGAAATTGTGGGACTTCTCTGTGGAGATGTCCAATAGATTACTAAATATATAGATCTAGAACTTGGGAAGGAGAGCCGAGCGGGAAATGGAGATTTGAAAATCAGAAGCCTATGAATGCGTGTGGCAATCATGGGTGTAGATGAGATCACCCAAGAAGAGATCATAGAGAAAGGGAAGAGAACCAACACATTGTTCAAACCAGTTGCATACACAGGATCTCCTCTCCCCCTGCCGTATCCCTCTTTGAGGCCTGTCTCTTTGGAGGAAAACCTTATACCTATCTCCAACATTTCCTTACCGTTAATGTGTTTTAGGTTTATTCAACTGTACAAATGAATAAATGAAATTTTTACATTAGTATAAGGATATATTGTTAAATACATTATAACACAATAAACATGTAAATGAAAATTTCATTTCTCTGCTTTTGAAAAAATACCTTGTGAAGAAGTCAAAAAAACCCTTAAAGAACTTTAGAGCACATGGACTGCAAACCCATTTTTTATAAATTAAAACACTGACTCTCAAGGTTTTTTAAGTGGTGTGTTTACAGTCACACACCTGTTAATGAGAGAGAATGCAGCCAGGTTCTTTGTCTGCAAGAATTAAGCCACAGGGGAAAAATAGTTCTAGCATTCTCTTGGCTTTCTCCATTGCCTTCTTTCTCTCTATCCCCATTATAAATTCCCTCCTTTGGTGAAAAATTAAGCAGTCTACACAAAGCTGTGTAGAGTGTTCCAGTCTCTTCCCACCTCCTTTTAACAACGAGGCTCATCTCTTTAAACAGAATTTCTTTCTAGAAACATGGCTGAAATGCCTCAAAGCCACCTCCTTAGCTGGAGACCAATAGGATAGCAGTCCATATGCTCAGTCTATACCAGATCCCCCGGGCTCATATGCAGAATTCAGAATGCACACAGCTCTTGAAATAAATTCAAGATTGTTTAACTGTAAGAGCAATCCAATTTCTCCTAATAGGGCTCATTTTTATTTAGCTGCACATGTTTGAATGACTTTTCATGCAACCTTTGGTCTTGGGGTTTGAGAGCATCATTTGAGTAAAGTTCACTTGTATGAGACTTCTCAGCCTTAATTAATCTCTCTTTTTCTCTCTGCACCTCATATTTTCCCCCTTCCCCCTCGCCCCCTTCCTCTCTCCTTAGCAGACATTCAAACACAACTGGAAAAATGGGATGATGTTAAGTTTCATGGAGATAGAAATAGCAAAGGGCACCCAATGGCAGAGAGAAAATCATGCTCATCTAGAACTGGATCAAAAGAACTCTTGTGGTAAGATATTTTAATATCAGAAAATAGTCTTTTATGTGTCAACTATATGGGTATTTCTCTCATGTACTGAAGTAACCAATGAGTTAAGTCAATCCAGACACTTGGTGTCATGTATAACCCCCTATATGTCAATATTAATTATTGTGGTATCTACAAACTAAATTAGTTCATCTGAATTGTCAAATAGTCAGCCAATAAGGATTTTGGTAGTTTCATAATTCAATATTTGGTCGGTAACTTTCTGAATGTGTAACTGAGCTGATCAATCAAAATAGGTACGTGTGTGTTTACATATGCGTGCGTATTCAATGTATTACACGAAAGACGGCTAAATTAAATTTTTATGGTTACACAGGTAACCTTTTCTGACTTTCTTAATCATCCACTGTCAGATAAAGCACTAATTAAGAATAATCCATGGATGCCCCCGAGAAAATTTGACCACCTGAGGTTTACCATGTTTTTAAAGCTTCCTAAAGGGTAGCCTATTTCAGCCTCCTGTTGCCCCTCACACATCTCCATTTATTATATTTCAAATTCTATATAAAAATCAAATCACACCTGAGGCACTTTATGAAAAGCTCCTCTCCCCCAAAAAATACTTTTTAATAAAGCAGAACTTTCTGTAACTTTCTGTAACAAAAACATTTATTTACTTTTTATTGCGTTTCTTTGCTTTTTGCACATAATTGAACTAAATTCTAAATCAACCAGAGACGATAACAGCTAGTACACTGCAGCCACTTAAATTCTGAACCTAGTCATTATAGTAGAAATATATAAAGTTTATCTTTTTCATCAAAATTCTGATGAGAGCTTTGTTACCATGGCTCTCAATGATCCAAATTAACTAGGTTTCTTGGCTGGGTTTCTAGCTGAATTTTTTCTCACTGGACACTAATTTCCTGCATTCATCCCTCACAGGTCCTCAGAGCACAGATCTCAACCAGAACTGAGTGGTGGGAAAAGCGCCCTCAACTCGGAGTCAGCTTCAGAGTTGGAATTAGTGCCTCCGACACAGGTAACAAAAATGATTCTTCAATGAACCTGTATTTTCTGATAGATAATTTATATCATAAATATTTTACTTAAATTTTGCACAAAAAAGTTTGAAGTGCTTTTTCTGTATTTTGTATTTTGTATGCTTTCTCACTCAGTATCTGTCTCAATGCTTAAAATAACTGATGATATATATTATATATATATGTATATATTTGGCTGGAAAATGTGTTAATGAATTCACTGTGTACTTAGCACTTTTTCCTTGTTCTTCCATTTACCGTTCCGTTATTTTGCAATACAAAATCTGTTCTACTCCAGTATTAGCACTCTTTATGTAACAGAACACGAGGAAGAAATTACATTCTGAGTGTTCATTCACATCTATGGCCTGTGGAACAAGGTACTTACACATCAGGATCCTGACTGTCACATTAAAATATACATCATGCTAAGGGATAAATAATTATAGTATTAGCAGTAATAATATTAAGAGCTACCATTTGTGAGTGCCCACTTAAGTATTAGGGACTCTACTATGTACTTTTCGTATGTTATATCGAATACTCAAATAATCCTGTGAGTTATTATTAGCCTCACTTTAAAGATCCTTCAGAGAGTCTCAGTGAAGTCAAAAATCCTTTTTCTGGGGCACTCAACTAATCACTGGTGGAAGTAAGGTGTGACCCAGAACTGTCTGTCCACTACTTGATCCTTGACTCCAGGATAACTGGCTTGTCTATAACTAGTTATTGCCTATGGTTAAGACTGTGCCAAGAAGACCAAAGTCTGTCTCAGTCTTTTCATTTCACTCAAACACTTTACAAGGTATAGCCTTGATCTAAAACCATGAAGATCTCTTAAGAAATGTGTCCATATTCGTGCATTCTACAGTCTCGTTGAAAAGAAGTGAGATGAAGTGAGCAAGAGAAATTTTCTTGAGTTTACTAGATAAGAAATCGAAATGAAGAGGGGAGATATATTGCTTGAGGTGAAATAAAGGGATAATTATGATAATAGCAAATATTATTGAGTGCTATGATAAGGTCTTCTAATATTTATTAGCTCATTTGATCCTAACAAATGGCTCTATGTGGTAAGTTCCTCTATTACTCCCATTTTATAAAAGGGGAAACTAAGGCACAGTGAGATTAAGAAACTCATCTATGCACCCACAACTTGTAAGTAGCAGAGAGGAGGACACAGAGAGGAAATGCTGAGGAAATGAAGAGTCTCTGGAAACCTTTCTAGACCACTAATAGCACCCCCACATACACCTCGCCCTCCACAAGAGAGGAGTGGACACTACTGCTCCCAGAACTCTGCTGGAAAACAAGTCAACTAACTTCCAGAACAAATAGCCCTGGGGAGCTTAATGAATTGTAAATATAGCCTGAAAATATGTTTTCTTTCTCTGTGTTCATTCTGAATGTATCTTTTTAAAAAGAAAATTGATAATATTTATTAGAGGAACACTTCTTGATAAGTGCGTTCGAGATTTAGACTTCAGCTAAAGTAATTGGTACTCTTTCATAAACTGGAATCCTGGGAGCAATTTGATGTACAAGAGAATGTTTGTTCCTGAAGCAGGGGGAGACTTGGCACAGGTGGGCTGTTCTACTGGAAGCTGGAGGGGGCGGAAGATCAGCTGGGGTCCTTGGTTGTCATGAAGACCCACGATGCGTTTATCTTATTATTCCAATGACTGCTACTCTCCTGCTGGTTGTCTGATTTCATCCCCCCACATTGTCCTTCCACTTACCCACAAGTGTGCCTTTAAGCAAAAACGATGTGCTTTGGAAAATTTGTACGAGATTCCCAATATTTTCCTCCATGACATAATTTAAAATGCACTGTGACAGTTCTTGGTCCAGATAAATCATAGCAAATCTTTTTAGATGGTTACCAATTATTTGTAAATCATTTACCCCTTAATTTGTTTTTTTTAAAAACACTGCATGTTTACTTGTCAAGATTTGCCCAGGGGCCGACCCCGTGGCATAGCGGTTAAGTGCGCGCGCTCCGCTGCTGGTGGCCCGGGTTCGGATCCAGGGCGCACACCAACACACCGCTTGTCAGGCCATGCTCAGGCCGCGTCCCACATAAACTGGAGGAAGATCAGCACGGATGTTAGCTCGGGGCCAGTGTTCCTCAGCAAAAAGAGGAGGATTGTCATGGATTTTAGCTCAGGGCTGATCATCCTCACAAAAAAAAAAAAAAAAAAAAAAAATCAATTATAAAAAAAAAATTTGCCTAAACTAAGGAATTCCTAATCTGTTAGTTTTAAGTCCAGCCTATGGTTAAATTAGGAAAATTTCATGAATTGGGATTTAATCATCTAAAATACCATGTCACTCAAATGGAGCAGCAAGAGAATAGACTGATTAATCTGTTTGTAATGGAAGACAGATTAGTAATGGAAGACAGTAACAGTTTTTACTGTTAATAGCATACTGCTCTTAAATATATGATCTCTTTACATGGATGAGGTGATGAAGGTGGTATAAAAATTCAACTTAAAACTGACTCGCAAACTATTCCAGTAAACAATTTCAGCTCACAGAAACTTGTTACTGCTCCACTATCACTCAGATGGTTCATAGGAAAATCAAGGAAATGTTTTCTTCTCTCTTAAGTCAACATAAATAATTTTAGGTTCAACAGGTGAGGAGCTATTTACAAGCCTTTTTTAAAAATCATATTTCAGGGTCACAAAGAGAATCGAAGTTCACAATGAGAAGAATTCTGTGGGTTTATTTTCTCTTCAAGATGGGGCAAAGGAAAAAACTAGTCCCTTTCAAATAGTGTTTTGAAAACACTAATCAGAGTGGCAGATTATAAGAAATTATATAATCTCTATATATTTAAGAGTAAAGTTTCTTGACACTTATGCAAACTCTGTAATTAGTATTCCCTGGAGTTAATGGTTTAAAGAAATTATGCAATCTGAAAAACTAGAAAACATTTGAAGAATTGGAGAAAAACACAGAAGGCAATGATGTAAAATGAGCTTTTTCCATAAATGGGTTGAGATAGTAATGAGGCAAAAGAAAAAGAACCCAACTTCTGCTGGAGAGTGATGGTTCAAGCATTTCTTTTTTAAATCTGGACACTGGAAGGAGAGTTCCAAGACAGGCTCTTGCCAACTTGAGTTGGACTTCAAGAGAATATGTGGCAGCCGGGCTCCCCAAATAGTTAGTTGCAATCATGGAACTCACTGATTTTGCTGACTTTGGCACAGCAAATGCTTCCTTCCACATGGACATAATTTCATCAAGTTGGCAGTATCCCAAACCAGAACGGTTTAAACTTTAAGATATAAGTGAAGATATGTTTTCTAAATTTTTAAAGGAGTAATATAAAAGGAAATACATGTTAATGGCTATCATATTACATACTTCATATATGTAATATGAGATATTTCTAACATAGTATTTGAAATGCTTATAATAATCTTGGGAATTAATATGCCCATGTCTTAGATGAAAAATGCATCTTAGAGAGCAGAAGTAATTTTCCCAAGATGGTGCAGCTAAGGAGGAGAGGATCCAGTCCTCCAATCACACCCATCAGCTTCTAATGCCCTTGTCCTTAACCACGCACCACCTCATATCAGCCACATCAAGCTTATCCACCTGAAAGAACTCACAAACCATCTATTTCCCTTCTCATTACAAGCCCTGATTATTACTTACATTTAGGGTTAATATGAGTTAAATGATTTTAAAGAATATTTATCACTTCCTTCCAGAAACTTTGTAGGATAAATTAGGATTGTCGTCTGATCTGAGGCCATACAAAATTTTGTGCCTCCCCTCCCAAATTTGTTCTCAACTTCTTACTCTTAGAAATGCTGATTGCTTCCATTTTAATTCAACAGATGTGGTTAAATGTCTACTATCCATAAAGCCATAAGCGAGGCAGTGAAAGAGTTAGAAAGAGGAGTTTGATTATAGAAATATCAAGACCTTTATGTCTAATAGAAACAATTAGATAGTACACTATAAATATAGTTTTGCTTGTTGGAAGACAGTACAGGAGCCACAGAAACATCCATTTTCCCCTCCAGTGAGCTACCAATGAAAAAGGAAGCAAGCAAAGATGGAAGGAAGGAACAAAGAAAAGGCAGAAAGGGGCCGGCCCCGTGGCTTGGTGGTTAAGTGCGCGTGCTGCGATGCTGGTGGCCCGAGTTCGGATCCCGGGTGCGCATCGAGGCACCGCTTCTCCGTTCATCCTGAGGCCGAGTCCCACATACAGCAACTAGAAGGATGTGCAGCTACGACATACAACTATCCACTGGGGCTTTGGGGGGAAAAATAAAATAAAATCTTTAAAAAAAAAAAAAAAAGAAAAGGCAGAAAGGCAAAGACAGCAGGAAGGCAAGAAGGAAGGAAAGAAATCTGAAAGATCACTTTCAGCATAGTAGGAAATCTACACATAGCAGGTGCTCAACAAATACTTCTTGAAGTGAAAATATAAGAGGATACTAACAAAAAGGAGAAACAATAATGCTTGTCAAATTTAACAATTTGAAAGCAGAGTTACGGTTAACGCTGGGCAGAAAATGGTTAACTAATGGTTAACTAAAGGGCAGAAAAACTAAAAAGACAAAATTTAATTCTTTTATCATTTCTTTAAGTTTAGTCACCTTTATTACCATTTTCTCCATCACTTTCTTAAGTCTGGATAATCAACAAAACAATAAACCAAGATCTGATTTGCATTTTCCAATTTCTGTGGTGGAAATACTCCTACTATGTCAATTTCAATCTCACTGTTGAGAAAGAGATACACGGTAACACACCTTTATATATATTTCTACCATACAGCTGCAATAGATGTAAATAATCTCAAGAGTATAGATAATAGTAAAATGTAATGAAATATTTATCATTTTTGAAGCTAGTTGCAAAAATAAGTTTTAGTTTTGCCTGATAATAGACTATCCATCTCTTTTCAAAATCATCACTGACTTGCCTTGATGTTCTACATCATAGCATTTCATAGTTGGATGGAGATGGGAACCATATGCTGCCCACCTAACACAAAGCTCTAGGAATTTGCTCTTGACACATAAGGTACAGCTTTTTTGTGTACCTTCAACCGTAAATGTCTCTTGATTGATTAAGAAAAAAAACAATCCTGAGGCAAGTGTTTATCTGTTCCAATATAAGTATCCAACTAGCCTCCACTAACCACTAAACAAAAGTGCTCTAAACACAGATGTATTTTTATTGAATTTCTAAAGTCACACCTGATAAGCACTAACCAGAAAGATGATAACAAAAGCCAAGTTTTATGGAGCGCTTACTGTGTGCTGAGCATTCTGCGTGTGTATTTCCATGAATTATTGTACCCAGTTCCTATATAGACTCTATGAGTGAATATACACTTTGCAGATAAGAATACTGAGGATGATAGAGATTAAGTAATTTGTCCAAGGTCACCAGTGGTAAATGGTAAGCCAGGATTTGGCCCCCGGCAGTCTAACTCCAGAAGTCATGCTCTTAATGACTACGTTATACTGTCACCCAAGGTCTCCTAGGCGTACAAACATTTTTCTTTTCTACAGTTAAGCAGATCCCTTTTCCCCTTTGATTTCTTTTGAAAACAATACTGAGGTTTTTTAAAATGTGTTTTGGTGGGAGATCTCTAGCAATAAGGTAAAGGCAATGGCATGAGAAGCTATGGATGACTGACATAGAAGTTAGCCAACAGAGTTATGCTAGGAAAACCACAGCCACAAATATGAATTTTCAAATCATAATTTTGATCACGATCATAATTTTGAGTAAAGAGAATAAAACCTAATATTCTTCTTAAAGAGTTATTTAATTCTTCTTACCCTTCACCTAGTGCTTATCACTAAGAATAATCAACAGCTGGGGAAACTAAATGCTTTCTTCTTTGTTGTGTAATACCAATTAAAATGCTGTTTTTAAGGCCAAGGAACTTCCAGGGTTGCTGTAACTGTGGAGCATTTTTTAAAATCATGCAACAAAGAAAAGAAATGCCTATGTCAGAGTACATTCGTGAGCTCCGGAGTTCCACCTACACACCCGTAATGTCAATACCAGATTAGAAGTTCTCACAGTGTGGTCCCCAGACAGCAGTGGAGCATCACCTGGGAACTTGTTAGAAATGCAGATTCTGGGGCCCACCTACTGAATCAGAAACTCTGGTGGTGGGGCCCCCAATCTGTGTTTAGACAAGACCTCCAGTGATTCTGCTGCCCACTAAAGCTTGAGAACTACTGATAGAGCCATTGTGCTGCCAGAACAGCTGCAACTCAGTCTTACCGGTGTAATTGTCTTGTTGACCATTCCTCTAGTTCAAGTACTGAGCAATATCTGCAGTTTACAGGCATTACTGCATTCATATATTTTCCCATATTACAGTTTTTGCCTATAATGAAATTAGATGTAAAAAAAAAATATCTTGGTTGAAAGGAAGCCTGATCTTTACTACGTATTATAATCTGTATTTCATCCTCAGTTCTAAATCAGCATGTCTGAGCACGCTGCTGTGCTGCTGAAAAGTTTCAGAATCTTTAGTTGCATACTACCCTCAGTTTGAAAACTGCCTCTGCTTACATTCAATATTTACCCGTATTTTATAACATTTATCTTATGCTTTCCTGGGCAAAATCAATGTCTTTAAAATGTGAGGTAGATAACGCTTGAGTTAGTAATAACCTAGGGCCTTTCTAACAACAGGGAAAATAGCACTTACCTAGAGTAATTGAACTAGCAAGATAAAATTTCATTTGCACAGTAAGATTCTATTCACACTTGCTGTTTTAAGCGGTAAAGAGAATATGAACTGTAGTCTAGAATCGTGAGAGAGATTTTGCTTCTTCTTCCTGATATATGGTGCCCTTTGCATCCTGTGATTCATAATCCACTTGGGTCATGAAACATTGATGAAGGGAAGCTGGTGACAGTAATGGAGTTCTGTTAGGTCAGGCTTCACAGGAAAGACAGCTCGTATTTCACTGGTGATAAGTGTCTCTAGTGAAAGGTGGTGCCTTGGGACAAGAAAATTAGTGCTTTCTCTTTCTTCTCCTCATGCCATTCATGGGTCGTTCCTGACATTATTAGATAAATGCACAAAGTTTATTTCTTACCCTGTCCACATTTTTAAAATTTATTTGTTTGTTTATTTCACTAATGAGTGAACCAGCAAGAAAACAAAAGAGTTGGTTCCAAAAGCAAAAGATTAAGGAACAGAGATTTATATAGCCAGTTAGGAAAGAACTACCGAAATAAGTTTGCCAAGTTTGATACAAGATTGGTTAACTTTCCACAAGACAATAAGATCATATCACCTTTGGGGTTAAGTCCTCTACCAGGCTGTAACATCCTAACAACTTAACAATTTTAAAAGGTTGTAAACCATCTGCACCTTTATATTTGTTGATCAAATATATTGTGACACAAGAGTGTCAGATGAGGGTTGTAGTGGGCTGAATGGTATCCCCAGAAAAGATATGTCCACATCCCAATCCCTGGAACCTGTGATAGTCAATCTCACTTATGTTTTTGGAGATCTCCCCCGGCAACCCTCTCTCTAATGTCTGGGTTGAGAGAAACTAGTAGCTTTCACAGGGCCCAGAGAATAAGAGAGGATGCTTGTTCATGGTGGCTCTTAAGCCTGGCCGACCCAAGAGCAAGGCTTAAGGCCTGGACATGTCCTCATCGCCCTCCCTCTTCTGACTGTGGGCATCCCTCCAGGGGTCTCATCCCTGTGCTGCTCACGGGTCTTGCTCTTTACTAGGCACCCCACTAAGGCATCCAGCAGCCATTCCCCACCCCCAAAACCAGGGCAGTAGGGCTTTGCGAGCATAGACCTCTGCCACTCCAGGCACAGGACAAAAAAACAAGTCCCCCCTCAATTCCTGTAAACCCCCGTTAGCATCCTGGATTGGCCAAGAAACCTTGACTGAGAACATAGCTACCTTCTGGGTGTAGGAGAGAGAAACACCTTTCATTCATTCATTCATATACCCTGACAGCCTGTTTTCAACAAATATTGACTAACTGTTTATAGAGCACCTACTGTTTGCAGGGGATAGCAGGGATACAGCAGTGAACACATGGAGGAGAATACATAAATTAATGTTTCAATAAATTAACCTTCTACGTTCATTAACGCAAGACACAGTCTCAGACTGTTGTTTATGCTCAGACGTGTTCATAATAATTACTTCATTATTGTTTTCAGCCCACAATATTCTTGAGGGCTTCTTGGTTGACTCTCTCAACATGCATGAACCTTCGAAGAACGTTTCTATATTTTGCAACATCTTAAAATGGCAAGTTGAGCACAGCACCCCCACCCAGTGAAAGGCAGTATGGTGCAGTGGTTATGAGGTTGGCCTCGAGGCACCAGCCCTACTACTTACTAGCTAGGTGACTTTGGGCGAGTTAATTAATGTCTCTGTGCCTCAATGTCATGGGGTTGATGATAATACCTACCTCATGGGTTGTTCAAAAGACAAAATGAGTTATAGTATCTAAAGGACTTGGAGCAGCATCTGGCATGTCGTGAGCCCTGGTATTACCACTGTGTAATAATAAAGAGGGGGGGTCCTCCTGAGGACCAGTGATGGTGGAGAAAGAATGAACAGCAGCTGAGTTGTGTAGATGGTAAGTGCTGAGTGAAAGCCAAAGTTGCTATAGAACAGTGGTTTTTAAACATGACTGCTTTTCAAAATCACTCCAGGCTTTTAAACATTTTTGTCTGGGCCCCATACCCAGAGATGTTTATTTAATTGATCTGGGGTGGGGCCCAGGCCTGTTCAAGTAATCCCCATAGAAGCCAGGTTGAGCATCCCTACAGGAGAGCAATCTAACACATGGGCCAAGGAACCACGCTCTGTTCTGCAATTAAAGATGGGGGCGGGGACGGGGGGGCGTAATTCCCAAGCGTCTCTCCTGCTACTCCCCGAGGCCTAGCTGCCTTGTCAGTGCACTCGCTCATCCTGTGGGAGTGGTGCCTAGTCTGTAGGCACCACTGAGGCACACATCACCTGTCAGGCCATGGGCTTAGGTACAAGGGAGTGCAAAAATTACCAGCCAAAATCCTACCGCCATGGATCCCACAGTAAAGCAGGGAGGTAAACAAGAAAATAAGCAATTACAGAGAGAAAAATCAAAAACACTCTGAATGCTCATGGAGAGAGGTCTGAACAAACTACAGTATATACTTACTAGGAAAATCGGGGAAAAGAATGAGGTAGATCTGTAAATACTAAATGTGGAGACTCTTCCAGATAGATTGTTGAGTAGAAAAAAGTAAACTACAGAACAGCATAAGGTTTATGTTTCAAAAAATTTTTGAAACACATTACAATATTCTAGCTATGGGTGCATAAATATATATGCAACTGCAAAGAAAGAAGATCTAGAGGCACACCTCTTGTTTTCCATGATTAATTTTTTTTCAAAAAGAATGTATGTATTGTTTGTGAAATTAAAAATTAATAACATTTTTTAAATTCCAGCAGACTCTTTGCTGGGGGAAGGATCTTCTGGAAATATTTGCATTTAGCTAAATTAAGATGTATATCACATTGCCTATTAATTGTGACAAAGCAGTTGGCGTTATCAGACATGATTTTATCTGACTATTATTTAACGGAAAGCAATGTCCTGAGGAAATGGGACATGGTATATGAGACAGGCGTGTGCCAAAGAGGGAAGACAAAGGAAAGAGAATTCAGCATGAGGACCTGCTGCATTTATAAGGAGAAAGACATAACAGTCACCTTCCATCTCTGCAGCTTTCACAGTTTTACCTGAGGCTGGTCCTCCTAATAAGCTGAAAGCTTGAATATCAGTTTCTAGGTCTAGCTTCTAACGGAAGTTCCTCATCCTAGCTGCATATTAGAGTCAGATGAGGAGGCATACTAAAATATGAACGCCTGGAAGCATGACCAATTAAATGCTCAGGTCAGGCCTGAGCATTTGTTTTACTATGACCCACTGTTAGAAGAATCATGCATGTGCGCTCACACACATTTTGTCACCATCCCAGTTTGGGCAACATCATGCTTGCAAAGTACTCCAAAAATGACATCAGTTGTAGGTATGTCTTTAAATCTAGGGGAATATGGGAAAAGGATAAATATTTGTATTTCTGTATTATGTGATTCCAATATTATAACACCATGTGTTTGGTTTATTTCAGGCTCGACTGACCAAAGAACAGCGCTGGGGAAGTGCATTGCTTTCCAGAAACCACTCCTTAGAAGAGGAATTTGAAAGGGCAAAAGCAGCAGTGGAGGTAACTTTTTTTTGCTTGTTTTCCTGTGTCATGTTTCTGAGGGGAATTCAAGAAATCAGACTTCAGCAGGATACATATGAAATGGGTCTTACTTTACAGACATGAAATAACCATGATTATGATGGTTAGAATGAGACTTGTTACCAGAGCATTTGACGACCCACCAGGGGTGACTGACAGATTCCCTTGTATGCCAATTCTGTGATAGACTAGCAGTGACTGGAGTCCTCGGTCAGAGAGAACTCTGAGCCTTGTCTGGGTTCCATGAGGAACCTATGCTATGCATTTGCTGTGCCTTTGTGAGGAGCCAAGCTTCATGCCTGACGTTTTTATCTCTCTAGCATCTAGAACAATATCTGAAACATAGAAGGTCTTGCTGCCTCTAAAATATTATACATTTTCCTAACTGGGTGGGAGAAAAGGCATGGCTGAGATTTCTAGCCAATGGATAGCCCATCTTGACTTGAGCCATAATTTTTCACTGTTAAAAGTGTCCGAAACAATGACAATGTTGATAAATCAAATGAAATACTTAATTTGAACATTAATTTCCTTATTTAGCCTTCTAATGAGAAAGAAAGGAGAGAGAAAGAGAAAGAGATAGAAGAAGAAAGAGAGGAGAAAGGGAAGCCCCCAAAAAAGTAACCTTTGCTATTTTTTATCCATTTCCTTCCTGGCTGGAATTGCAGAGTCCCTCACAGATGCCATCTATGATACTCATCAAAGCTTTGCTTGATTGCTATTTGAGAGTGAAGCTTTTCACTGAACCTAAGTATGAACTTGTTAGGACCTCCATTTCTATTACTGATATGAAATCTTGAAAATTGAAAGTATTCCTGTAATACGGTTCATTTATGTGTCTCTCTTACCACTAGAATTTGGATGAAATTATTGTACTATGGGCAGTCTTTCAGTAACTTCATACTTGAAGTGCAATTAAATCATATTTGCAGTATATTATTAAAAGGATTCTTCATATTCTAGGAAATAATTTCAGCCATAATTTCATATCATTATTCAGAAACCCAATAAGGGAACAGTTTTATCTCATCACAATACAATCCACCTAAATTTCTTCTTTTAATTTTAGCCTTTTTTAGTTAAAAAAAAAAGTTAATGCATATTTAGTGATCTTGAATGTGATCAACTGATATATTTGATTGAGCGCAGCTGAGTTTAATCCAATTGTTCAACTGCATGGAGCCTGCAGTTCAATTTATCTTAAATGTAATTTTTTCCAGACATAACAGCTGATTTAAATTTATCTTTTGACTTCCTACTGTGTGTAGCACACTGAATTAGTGCTAAAAAGAAGATTATTTAGAATCATAGAATCTTGGGTCAGAAAAGACATTAGAATTTATCTAGTCTGATTTATAATGAGAAAGACAATGGGTTCACACTCAAAAGAATTACAAAGTAACATATCAACAAGGAAAAAATTATGCATTTATCTGTCTATCTATGTGCATGTGTATGTGTGTATGTATATATATTCACAAATCATTTCATCTTAGTTTTGGTGGAGACCTTAGAAATCATCTATCCCAACCAGGCACACAAAGCAAAATTTTTTTCTATTCAAACATACCTTATTTCTACTTGAAGACTTCCAACTAAGGAAAACTCACTTATTTTCAAGAAAATCTATTTCAGTTTTGGACAATCCTACCTATTAAGAAGCTCTTACCTGTATTATCCTAAAATTGGCCAACTAGCAACTTCCAGTTTTGCTTAGTCTTGGCTTTGCCCTCTCTGGAACAAGGCAGAATTGGTTGGAAGCCTTCTCTCCATGACACCAACCTCACCCCACGAAGTCTTGTCTTCTCCTGGCTTCTCCTTGTCTCTTCTGGGGATTGAGAGATCTGTTATTCCAACTTGTCACTAGTAGCTAAATGACAACATACATCTTATCAATCAATATAGGCCTCAGTTTCCTCAACTCTATTGTCCTTTCCAGCTACAAAATCCTAGGAGGCTCTAAGTTACTTCAAGTGGTCATTCATTCAGCAAATATTGCTATCTGCCTACATGTGCTGACTGCACATGTAGTCATGTGCAGGTACATGTACATGAACCAGGTACTAGAGACAAAGAAATGAGCCAGCCTTGAGACAAAGAAATGAGCTAGCCTTGATTAGCTGTCTAACAATAGCATGGGCCAGAGGACCAACATGGACAAATCACTTGCTCCCCACTTGCTCCCTCTACTTTTGTTTCCTCATGTGTAAGGTGAAGGCCTTGGATTTCTAATACATTAAAACCTTATGAGTGTATGGCTTCAAGAGAAATAAATAGTAAGTACAGCATTCCCAGCAAATCAGAAAATGGTAAGCAAATTTGCTCAGCCGGAAACCTGGAACTGAGAAGCTCCCTTAAGGAATGAGGGAGGATGATGCAGACCAGAAGGTGTGAACAGGTGTGAAGAAAAAAGGTGTGTAGAGGGGAGGGAATATTTCCCTAAGCTGATGGTAAATCAGACCTACAAAACTGCACATGTATGTGGGCTGTTTACTTCCCAACATTCTTCTTATGCAGGTATAATCTAAATTCATAGTAGAAGACATAATAAAATGCATCAAAGAGTCTTGGAAATATACATGCCCTTTTACTCAGCCACTTATTAGAATTTGTCCTAGAGAAATAATCATGAAAATTCACAATGTTTTATCCATAGAATTTTTTTAAATAGTGAAAATTTGGGAACAGCCCGAGTGTCCCATAATAGAGAATTAACTAAATTATATCTCTACAGTAAAATGCTATATAACCATTAAAAACTAAAATATAGAAAAATATTTAAGATCATGTAAAAATGTCTAGTGATAATTAGAATAATAATTTATACACTGACAGCTTTACAGTATGATCCTAACTTCGTAAAATGATGATAGCATAATACCTCGCATGTTCAAGTATGTACTGTGTGCCAGCCACTAAGTCAGGAGCGTTACATGGATCTTCATTTAATCCTCACAACAGTCCTGTGAAGAAGGTAGTATAAGTATTGCCATTTTGCAGATGAGAAAATTGAGGCTTAAAGAGATTTTAGACAGTTATGTGGCATTTTATAAGCATTTAAGATAGATTGAAAAATGAACAACCTCATTTAGCAAGTTACAAAGCCTGATTTTCCCTCAGACTCCAGGGCCCATATTCTGAATCACTGCACTATATAAGCACAAAGAGAGTTTGTGCCCAAATGTTAACAGTAGTTATTCTTGGGTGGCTAGATTTGGAGTGATTTTATTTCTTCCATTAACTTATCTGTATTTTCCAAATGTTCCATCATAAACATGTATTATGTTGAGAATCAAGGAAAAAGTGGTAAATAATAGACACACTAGTGGGATATAAGACTCTTAAAAGAACTGTGAGTGCCTCATTCTTCACTTCACGACAAATAAGGAATGGCACTGCAGATTGGCTTCGTCAGAGACAGTTCTAAACACTAGTAACACCCAGATGAAAATCATGCCTGGAGCAAGTTGAATTTTTCCAAAGTCTCCGTCTTATATTTTTATATCCTCTGATTCCAATATTTCTTCTATTTCACATTCTGTTCCATTCTTAACCCTAATTCCTTTTGTCCTCATCCTGCCTCATGACCTGGCACCTGGTCCCTTTTCCAGCTCCTTCTGCTCCTCAGTCCCCTCATGAGCTCCAGGGGCACTGCCGTTCTCTCTTTTCCTCTCGCATGACAACCTCATTGCCCGCTGTCCCCACTCTGTCTTTCCTCTGCGGGGAACACTCTTCCCCCAGGTCCTCATGTGGCAGGTTCCTTCTTGTCATTCAAGTTTTAGCTTGAGCGTTGACACCTCAGAAAAGGTGACCCTGACCACCCAGTTGCTATCACAGCACCTGGAGTTTTATTTTTCATCCTTATATTTATCACTTGGTCTTTTCTTGACTGTTTCTATTTATTTGTGTTTTTGCTGTCTGTCTTTCCACTTGAAAATATAACCTCCATGAGAAAAGGGGCCTTGTCTCTTATTTACCACTGTAACCCAATATATAGAACTATGACTGGTACCTAGTAAGTATTCAATAAATGTTTGTTGAATTAATGGATGATTGGCTGATTGTTAATCACCTAATATGGGCAACACTTGTTTCTATCTCTTGTTGCATACAAAGTGCCATATCACCTCCTAATATAATTTAGTATCTGCATTTTCATAGCTGTTGTAAACAAACAATTCTGTCTATGGCATACAGGTTTCTGCCAGGGACTGTGCTGAAGTGTCCTCTGTGGTTGTCTTGGTCTCAATGTCAGTCAGTGATAAGAACACACTTATAAGAATGCAGGCAGCACCAGCCAATCTTGCCATGGAGTAACAATGGGCATGTTTTGTATTTTGCATGGTACGAACTAGTTTTTACTTATACTAATACCTGACAACATGCAATTCAACTAATGTTTGAGTTAACATGCCCTAAAATACAATATCTTCTGCTGGACAAAAGACAACTAACACCACATGCACAGTTATTGCATATTGTAAATGACCTGGGAATCTGTTTATGTGCAAAGGCTGACATTGCTCAAGCTCAAATTGAACTGTTAGATCTAGCAAGGCCTTGCTAGGTGAGGCTCTTTGCCTCCATAGCTTACATTTTATTGAAAAATCACTGCAAATTCATCTCTGCTTGAAGTGTTATAATTTTAGGACAAAGAGCCAAATATGCCTATTCTGGGCTTTTTAAAAAAAAAATGCATCTTCTCTGAACAAGAAGGGAGAGGAGCTTCCTCCATGTTTCCTCCTGGATTTTCTTCCAAGTCAGCATCCTAAATGCACTGTCAGCTACAAGGGGCCCCTAGGAGCAATGCACAGGGAGGCACAGAAGTGAGAAGCAGGGAAGGAGCCCCGGAGCTCAGTGAGGCCTGAAACTGCCTTCCAGGAACCGAGCTCCCTAGGGAGAGCAATGCTGCCTCTGCAGAGGACAGAGAAGGTCACTCGGGCAGCCAGTACACCTGCAACCCCACACCAAAAATACCTCCTTTATCACCGTTAGCAGGGAGGGAGAGAGCCCGCCAGCATCTGGTGTTATGTTTAGCTGGTTAGTCTCTCTAGGTGCCTCGGCCTTCATAATAAACTGGATTTAGCAACCAATTCGTCAGACACGGTTAAGCTTCTTCTATGGGCTGGGCACTGTGCTGAGTGCTAAGAATAGAAAATTGAATAAGATGGTGTCTGCCCTTAAAGAGCTTGAAGAATCACAGGTATAAACAGCTCAGAGATCACTCAAGTAGAGCTTGTCACGTAGTCTGGGTTTACACATCCACCTCCCCACTAGACTTGGACCTCTGACAGGCAGGACCGTGAATCATTCTTCTTTATGTTCTCAGCACCTGTCAGAGAGGCTGGTGCAGAACAAGGCCCCACAAATTTTTGCTGGATAAATAAAAGAACAAATTAGCAATTTATTCCTCTAATGCATCTATTTCATCTAAGCATCTCTTCTCTAACGGGTGCTTAAGAAATATCACAAACTTTCTGACTAATAGAAGATGAACTTTGTGTCCCTGGAATCAAAGTCACGTTTCACTTGGCTCCAATAGTCTTATAATGCTTGTCGTGTGGATTTTAATCCATATTTACACAGACCGACTTTCACCCTGTGGGCGGTATTCCTGTGAGCAGATTTTGAAAAGACACAATAAAATATATGAATGAGGAAAAATGAACTTGCATGGGCAAAGGTAACTGCAGTGGTCAGAGGCAAGAAAAAGAATAGGAAGTGTAACTTTAAATCCTTTTGGCTAATTAATTGAGCCCATTAAATTCTACTAAAACCTTTAAATTCTGGAGCTCTGAACTCTTCTCATGCCCCAGTTCTCTTCCGTTTGAGCTTCACTTGGGATATTGCTTGTAAGTAGTTTAAAATGTCCACAAATTCTTTGATACTCCCTTCAAAATACGGAGCTTAATTCTCCTCCCCTTGAGTGTGGGCTGGGCTTTAGTGATTCACTTCTAGTAAATAGAATAAAGTGGAAGTCACGGTATATGACTTTACAGATTAGGTCACAAAAGGTAGTTTATGACCTTCTTGCTGCTCTCTCTCTCGGATCACTTGCTCTGGGGGAAGACCAGCTGCCATGTCATAAGAACCCTTAGCAGGTAAGGAACCAAGGCCTTCTACCAACAGCCAGCGAGGACCTGAGGCCTCCTGTCAACAGCCGCATGAATGAGCCATCTTGTAAGTGGGTCCCCCAACCCCATTGAGTCTTGAGATGACTGCAGCCCCAGCCAGCAGCTTAATTCCAACCTCATGAGAGACCCCAAGTCAGAACCCCAGCTAAGCTACTCCCAAGTTCCTGACCCTCAGAAATTGCATGAAATAGTAGATGTTTGTTTTTTTAAATGTTTTCTATGTGTTGGGGTAATTTGCTAAGCAGATACATAGTTATTGCTTTGCTCTGCTTCTGCCACCCCCAGACTTATTCTACTCCACTACTCTCTTCCCCGTCTCCATCCCCAACACGTACTACAAAAATGGGGAGATTACCCTAGCAGCACAGAAACAAGGTATTCATTCATTCTAGAATGTAATTTTTCAAACTATCCCCCCTCCCACTTCTACTGGTCTTCAGTCTACCTTCTCTGATCCCCGAGGGTGAATGAAGAAAGACCTTTTTGTGATAATCCCTGTTCCTTAGGGGCACATTCATCCCTTCACCAAGGATCTGGTCAGGAATTGCCTTTTCTTCCTCACAACACCTAGACCTCTCTTCATTGAGCCTCATTGAAAACTACCTCCTAACTTTCCATTTCTATGTTCAATCTCAAAGGAGTCAGCCCTCAAGATAACTCCTCTTCAGGCTTCAGGCTAACTTTCCCTCCAGCAGCACCATATGAAACATCACAGGCAAATTGGTAATTACTGTTTGAGAACATGGGTGGTGAAAGAATTTAATACTAATAATTCCTGTTCTGGAAATGTGGGTGACCTTCTGTATCCCTCTGTTAAGTTTAACTAGGAAATGTCATATTCAAAACAACACAACATAAACCCAGCTCTGGTGACATAAGCTTAAAAATTGTTTCCATATAGAAATTTTGTTTTCACCTGAAGTTATTCTCTGTGTATATACCATAGATCTGATAGGCACCTCAGAAATATTAAATGGTTGAAGGAAATTGGAGACCATTCTTGAGCTGCTTTTATTAATATAGGATTATGTAAGAAACTGATGATTTGGGTGCCCTCCTACCAAGAAGATTATCTGTCTGTACCACCCCCTCACATTTCCTCTTGCTTTCTATTGACAGTGTCACTTCTTTGAAGTAGGTGGAAGAGATTAATGGATTAAACACTACTTAAATCATTCTGACTTCAATTCAACATCCCAAAAAGAAAAAATGTTCTGAAAATATATGAAAACATTCTTTGGGCAATATTGAAGGAATCTTGAGGTTAACTGCTCAAGATACAGATTTCCTAAAGCTTAGCATGTCATGCTAGCTAACATGCTTCCCACATCAAATTGTAGATAGATCACATAAAGATGTGTTGTGAGTTCATTGGGAAACTGGCAACTTTACTCTCATCTTCATTCAATTTCCTTCCATTTTAAACAAACAAAAATTGATTTCCAAAAACAATATGAAGCAGCGATAAGAATTATCAATGTGACTTGTGATAAACCTTCATAGGTGATATGGGTGAAAGTATAAAGAGGTATAAGATAGCCTTAGATAAATTTATGGATAAGTGATCTACTTAAAGGAAGAGAGATATTTAGAGTCCAACTCTAATTTTTTAAAGTCTTTCACTGTCCCTTGATATCCACTGTATAAATACTAAAGTCATAAAATCTTTGAATTGACCCGTTTGAACAAAACCTCAGTTATCCACAGATCAGTTTTCTAGACCATCATATTTGTAGACAAGCTCCAGACCAAAAAGTAGCTTGGATAAATTCCATTAACTTCAAATCTGGGAAATACAGGGTCTGCATTCTGGACATGATCTCATCAACAAACACATACTGAGCAAATCAAGGGAGAGGAAGGTGAACATGAAGAGATGTAAACTCTATCTGAGCCAGCCTTGAACAGTTACAGACTGCTCTGTGCATCTCTTTGTCCACTGGCAAGACCAAGACAATAATTTTTATCCTTTCCTCTCCAAAGAGATTCTTTAAAGATCATGAGACTATAGTTGGAAGTAATTTAAACCATTTGTTAGAAGGCTCTGTACCCAGGAATCACATGTTAAACTTACATAAAAAAAGCGAGGTAGCATAATAACATATATGGGAAGAGTCTCCAACCAGACAGGGGTCCTGGTTCTGACTTCGCCACTATCTTGCCATTTGGGCCCCAGCTTTCTCATCTGTAAAATGAGAAATTTGAATGGGATTAAATTTGATGTACTTGGTCTATAAGATTAGGTGGAAAATGAATGAATATTTTATTTTAATAATTGTGCGTTTATTTTAGTATATAGTAGAAAAATATAACTAGCACTTCAAACTGGTGATTTCATGGACATAATTTAGGCAAGGCTAGAGTAGACTTCACCTATTTAAGTAAAAGCATTGTATCAATTATAAGATATGTTAAGTAATTAATAATAGAAGCACAGAAATGACAAAAGTTATAGTTAGGATCAAATGACTCAAGTTTAGGAAACACTGGGATTGATGATTTTGAGGTCCAGGATTATTTAAGGTAACACTAGCAGCTATAAAATATTCCCCAAAATGCAATTGCTCAAACAAAATAGTTTCCTTTGTGTAATAATAAAAGTCCCAGAATAGCAGGCAGATCTGTTCCATGCCATCATTCAGAGTCCCAGGCTCCTTGCAACTTGCTTGTTCTCTATCCTTTAGAGTGTTATCCTCACCTGCATGGTCGAAGCCAAGTTGCTAGTGTGCTGTTGCTCTAGCTCCCACCAGGGGAAAGAGAGCTTACAGGAGGCAGGCACGCCTTCCTAAAAGCTCTGGCCCGGATCTCAGCTGCTCATACTCCATTGGCTGGAGCTTAGTGAAGCATATCACACCACCACCACTGCCCTTGCCCCAAACCGCAAGGGAGGCTGGGAAATGGCCACAGCTCTATCACCACAGAAGAAAGGAGAGAGTGTGTTTTGATTGACAGCTAGCAGTCTCTGCCACAGGCACCTTCCAGCTCTGATATAAATCTACTTATCTGAAGCATTCAAAACCCCATCTCCTAATTAACAATGCTGTGCCATATAAACCAATCATCAGTATTCTATAAAACTTCCTGTAATATTAAATATTATTATTCCCCGTTGATTAAAAAGGAACAACAATGAGATCTGCAGGTTAAGTACCCTATTTGTGTCAAATAGTGAAGTCAGGGATTAAAATAGTTTTAGTCTTTAGTTCAAGTTAGTAGAGCTATCTGCCTACTTTGGTTTTGAATGACTTTTTATAAAATAAAATCAAAATACTGTATGATGAGAGACATCTCTTTTCTGACGACAAACACTCAAACTGCTCATTAGTTTAATAAGTAAAATGTCAAACACACAATAGTACAGAGTTCAGTGGAGAATCAGTAAACTCCCTGTGGGCAAAGTGGCATCCTGAATTTCCTTTATTCATTTGACTAGGGCATATAATATACCTTACCGTGATGGGTACATAGTTGACGTTCAATACAGAAATACTTCCTATTGATTAAGAAAGTGGTCATTTTCCATGAGGGTAACCAGTTCTACCTCTTCCTCTCACATGATCAGTTGTCAGTCTCGTAGATCTTGTATTAGTCAGGGTTCTCCAGAGAAACAGAGTGAGTAGGATATATAGGTGGAGAAGGATAGAGAGAGAGATAGAGACAGAGACAGAGAGAGATTGATTTTTATTATAAGGAATTTGCTCACATGATTATGGAGGCTGGAAAGTCCCACAGTCTGCCATCTGCAAGCTGGAGACCCAGGAAAGCTGGTAGTGTAATTCCAGTCCAAATCCAAAGGCCTGAAGACCAGGAGAGCCGATGGTGTAAGTCCCAGTCTGAGGACAGGAAAAGACCAAAGTCCTGGCTCAAGCTGACAGGCAGAGACAACGAATTCTCTCTCCCTTCCTCTGACTGTTTATTCTCTCAGGCACTCAGCAGATTAGAAGATGCCCATCCGCATTGGAGAGGGCCATCTGCTTTACTCAGTCCACCCATTCAAATGTTAATCTCATCTAGAAACACCCTCACAGACACACCAGAAATAATGTTAACCAAATCTCTGGGCGCGCCATGACCCAGTCAAACTGACACATAAAATTAACCATCACAGGTCTTAATGACATTCCCAGAGGTCCCCAGTCTTCTCTGCAACCTCTGGTACTGTCCTGTAAGAGATGTCGCAGGCCGTCTTAGAATTTGTGCCTTATACCAGGGATTCATAGGACCCACCGCATCACCACAGAGAAGGGGCTGAAATCCAGAGATGCTAAGGGACTTGCCCAAGCACACACTGAGGATTACTGGCATGCAGAACTAGAACCCACGTTTGCACATTCCCTTGGAGCTGTCGATAAAGGCAGAAATTTCTGAATTCAGATAGTAAACAATATTGAAAATTATTTGAACTTGAAATTTGGTTTGGAGATGTGTATTTCTTTCCTTACATCAGATTTCTTTACTTAATATTTTGATTTTAATTTATATTAAAATTACTTGGTATTCTTTGAAATACACATTAACACCTGCCAAGGGCAGCTACCTTTAATGGACCAAGAGGGCTGGTGGCATGGAGAGAGAGTAAGTAAAAGGCAGAGAGGTATTAAAACATAGCTGGAAATTATCAGTACCATACGGGAGCCACGTGCAAATAATTGGAGACTAATTTGATTTCCTGTGAAAAGCTGAATTGCATGCTAAAATCTGAGAATAAAAGGTTTACAGGGATATCCTATCTTAGTTAACCTGTATCCAAAGAGTGAAAATGGATAAATAAAAACCTCAAGTCAAACCGCAAAATCAGAATATTATGTTTGTTAAATCCATTTGCTTCCTACATTCAAAAAGCTTGAAATATAAAAAATAAAACAAACAAACACAGCCTAACAGAAACAGACTCATAGATACAGACAACAAACTAGTAGTCACCAGAGGGGAGAGGAGTGGGGGAATGGGAGAAATAGATGAAGGGGATCAATAGGTAAAAACTTCCAGTTATAAAATAAATAAGTCACAGGGATGTAATGTATAGCATAGGGAATAGAGTCAATAACATTGCAATAACATTGTATGGCGACAGATGGTAACTAGACTTAGCATAATGATCATTTTGTATTGTATAAAAATATCAAATCACTATGTTGTATACTCGAAACTAATATAATATTGTATGTCAATTATACTTCAATAAAAAAATTAAATTTAATTAAATTTTTAAAAAGAAGCAAAAAAAAGAAAAAAAGCCTGGGTAGTCTTAGAAAAGGGATGAATAGTCAAATATTCTATTTCTGTGTCCTGCACGTCTCTGAAATAAAAATGCAGACATATTCAGGATTGATTACCTGATCTGACTGCAGAGGGGAAGTAGATCAATCACTCTATCCTTAAACCTAAATGCGAAAAAAGATTTCCTTTTCACAGAATAAATAAAACCAATCTGAGTGTGTTTCCCCCAGTTAAACTCAGATGTCTTTCTGCTGTGGTAACAGGGTGATTATTGAAGCCATTGATGTAGCCCCCAAAGTAAAGGCCACACTTGAGAAAGCTACATTTGAAATTCACCACTTCCTTGTCTAAATCATTTCGTATGACTCATTTGGTATTCTAAAGATAGTCTTCCTTTTCAAAATAAGCTGTTTTGTGATATAAAGCATTCATTCTCTACCTATGGTGAACAGACACTGAATTGTGAGCATCAGATTTAAGAATCACCTCATAAAATAGGTTTAATTTTAACCGGCCAAGTGGCAATGATACAGTATGGTCTTCAAAACTGGAATTATTTCTTTCATTAGTGAAGTTTGATTTTATGGATCCACCAAATCACAGTGATTATTTGGATCAATAATAAAGATATATCCCATTTAAAATAACAGCTTTGCATCCTTCAGGTTGCCTGGGATGGGCGAGAACACACACACACACACACGTGCACACACATACACAGAAATATACAGAGACCACTATAAATTTAGGTGAGGTCCTGACTTATTCAGGCAAAGATCCCAGGCGTGATGGAGGTGAAGTGGCCACACAAGTGGAAACAGATACAGCTTCCCTGTTGAGCTTCCTCTAGAGTCCCTATTATGGGTGTGCAGCTGTTGGTGACACTAACTCCACACGGCAGGCCTTTTACACTTGGGCTTTGCATCAGCACTCAGGAAGAACTTACATAGCCCATCCTGAATGCACTTGTTTCTCAGGCTAATTCCAAACATGCCGTGTATCAGATCAGGGTTAGGAGACTTGGGATCTAGTTCTCCTCTGCCACTTCCTGCCCTGACAGGCTTAGAAAAGTCTTTTGCCCTCTCTGGGCCTCAAATTTCTTCATCTGTAAACTGAGACTATTCAGTTAGAACCATGGTACCCTAACTAGGCTGCCCATTGGAACTACCTGAGGAGCTTCCAAAAATCCTCTTGCCTGTGTCCCACCCCCAGAGACTGTGATTTCGTTGGTGTTGGCTGTGGCCTGGGTTTTGGAATTTTGAAAAGATCCCCAGGTGATTCGATATGCAGACAAATTTGGGAACCTCTGGATTTGATGATTTCTGAGGCTGTCTTCTGCTGTGATGGTCTGTGAGTCTATGATTCTTCGCTTTTGCCTAGGGCCATGCCTAAGTATCAGTTCTATTTTTAGCAATTGCTAAGAAAGAATATTCCAAAACTTTCCCAAGTGACCCATTTCAATGTCTTCAAATCATTCCCATCAGAATATATTTTCTTTATGTCTAATCTAAATTCCTGCTGCAGCAATTTAGGCCATGATGGGAAAAGATTGGATTGGTTGTTGAATTCCTTGCATGAACTTACATCACCAGCTTCACTCGTTTTTCACTCTTAACTAAATTCTCTCATTACAAATCTTTACCTAATTCTTTAACAAATTCCTTGTCAAGGTTCTAATAGAGAGGAGAAAATGCAAGATTTCTTACTGGTATATTGCCTAGAGTATATTTTCCAGTTTCTGCCAAAATCATTCCTAGATCTAAGTTCCTGTGAAGTTCTTAAGAATAATATGTTTTCAATCCTTTAATGTTTGTTATTGCTTTCCTTAGCCTCTTCCCAGATTTTCTCTATCACTCCTCAGTGTTTTTCTTCCCTTTATTAGTATACTTATTGAAGTTAACAGATTTCAACAAAACTAATTACAAGGGACATATCACAAGACACGTTCTGGGTGGATGCCCAAGGTTCAACTAAAACAACTGAAGACACTGTGCCATTTATAAAATAATTCTTTCCCACACTGAAAAAAGATGGTTTGATGCTCTTTACAGTTGTACCAGGATTTAGGAAGGATGAATGACATGAACATGAGCCCTTTATTTAATTTTTCTTGAATAAGTTCCTCTTTTAGCTCTTCACACTAGCTCCAAGGCTCAATTTGTTCTTTGTATATGTTCCATTCAGTGTGAACCTTTCTGACGTCTTGCTATGCCCATTTATTTGCAAATGAAAACAGAAGTACTTACCTGTCCTGGTTACAGAACTCTGGTTACAGAGCCCTAATGAAATCTGGACTGCATGGAAGGTCTTGGTTCCACATCACGGCTGTGTCACATCTGTGTTTTAGCAGCAGCAGGCAAGAATGCAGCAGCTTTGAAAAGTCGATGGTGCATGTGTCATATTGCCTCATTGTTAAACATGAGATTGATTGAACAGCATTGTGATCCAGCAAAATTATTCCAATTCATTGGACTTCTTCATGATTTTTACAGGATCTTTGAAATATTTTCAAAAGAGCAGCAGCATTTTACATAAATCCACTGAATGATGCTGACTGCTAAGGAACTTTTATGACATGACATGAACCATGCAGTATGTTTTTTATCTCCTCTACACCAGTGATACCTAAATTGTTTCTGCGGTGAAATGGTGACATTTCTAAACCTCTATCAAAGGAGGCTTCTCTTGTATAAAATATGGATGTGATACAGACAGAACAGAAGACATCTTCTATTTCAGTAAAATAAGCACGAGTAAAGAGCTCTGAGCATTGTGCCACCTTGTTCTGTGGGGTTGGTAAACTAACCAGAAACCTTCTCGTAGAATTTGAGGGTTAACTCAACTTAAAGTTGTTTAGGAAGTTGCACTGATCCTCACAAATCGAATCATGAATTCATTTATTTGTTTAAAAGACATTACACTTGTTAAGTGACTATTATTGTCAGACCCTACATTAGGTAATAGAGATATCGAAATGAGAGATACCATGCCTGCCCGCAACTTGCTCAAAATTCAGTGAAAGATAAAGATAACTAAGAATCCTAATGCAATGTAATCAGTACTATAATACAAGTAAGCCCCTGGTCCTCTGAGTGCATATTGAAGGGGGCTAACCCTGCCTGGCAGGCACAGAGGTTTCCCAAGAGCTGGCATCACACTCACAGTTGGAAGAGGGAGTGGGAGCAGAAGGAGGAAGGCATTCGAAGCAGAGGGAAGAATACATGCAAATGCACAGAGGCATAGATGAGTGTCTGTTGTATCTGAGGACCTGCAGGTGTCATTGGGTATGGTTAGAACATAGGGTGGGGACAGAGGAGTGCTGGGAGATGAGGCGAAGAGACATGCAGGGGAGGCAGAAGCCAGATGCTTCATGTTTTCCTTCAACAGATTTGTATGGAATGTATACCGTGTACCAAGCAATGGGCTGTGTAAGATACTGATTTTCTGCCGCCTCCCAGGCCGTTCCTCCCCAGTCTCCTTTGCAGGCTGCTCCACTTGTGTCTGTCTTCTAAATATACAGAGCCTCAGACACAGCCCTTGCTCCTAATCCCTTCTCCATCTACATTTTCTCCATAGCCATCTCTTTCAGTCCCATAGATTTAAATGCCACCTATACCCTGATGGCTCTCAGTCTGATTTTTCAACCTTGACCTTTCCCCAGAGACCTGAAATTGAATATCCAATTGCCTACTGATGCTGTCACTTGGGTTCTAATATCCATTGTGTACTAAATCGAACTCTTGATTTCCTATCCCAGACCAGTCCCTCCCCCAGTTCAGTAATAGCACCACAGTCTGCTCAAACCCAAATCCTAGAAGATAACCTTCTTTTCCCTACAGCCTCACAGCTGATCCAGCAGGAGGTCCTGTTGGAACAATGTCCAAACTAAAGGAATCCAACTGCATTTATTATCTCCCTTGCTCAACCCTTCCTCCACACCAGCAGCATCCCTGGACCAAACCACTGCCACAGCCTCCTCCTTGTCTCCCTGCTTCCAGTCTTGTTCCCCCAGGGAACACCAAGTTCTCTTCTTAAAGGATACATTCGATTCTATTACTTCCCTGCCAATAATGGCACTTAAAATCTGCCAATAGTTTCACATCACAAATAAAATGAGATCCAAAGTCTTTACTTATGGCCCATAGGACATGATCTGGCCCCTGCTATCTTTCCCTCTCGTCCCTCCTCCCAACTCCATAGGACATTCCAGCCACACTGGGTTTTCTCCCCTTTCACCCCTCCAATCTCATTCCCATCTCCATGTCCTCTGCCTAGAATGCTCTGACCTGGGTTGTTTAGGTCTCAGCTCACATGTCACCCTCTTTAAGAGGTCTTCCTTGATCACCTTTGCTGAAAGAAGTCTCCTATAATTATCCTATATATTTCTTACAGTGCTAATAACTATCTGAAATTATAGTATTCATTATTTATATATTTTTTATTATTATAGCCTTCCACTAGACTGGAAACTCCATGAGATTGGGGACTTTGTCTTGTCTACTGTTGTGTCTCCACTCTCTAAAATGGTGCACAGATACATAATCACAAACTGTGCTCAGTGCAAATGAAGGAAAAGTATAGAAGTTATGTGAGTTTATGTGGCATTGAAAAGTAGAATTCAACCTTCAGTTAAATGTACCCAGTGAATCCTATTTATTGTCTTCAGTATAAGACATTAGCACAATAGAGCTATTATCACAATAGCATAATTTGATAGCTTAGCACTCATTTGGACATTTCTGCCCCATTTGCTTTAGGAAAACTTGACCAAGTGGCAATGTTTATGACTTTGCAAAAGCTCGACTGGGGGGTGTGTCCCACTTATATTTTTAATGTAATTTTTAGCTAAAGAATACAGCCAGTATTGTTTATCACCATTTCAAAACCATGATGCTGACTTACAGTATATTCAAAGAAAAAAAACAGTACAAAAGCCTAGGAACAATTAAGTCTTTACTCAAAAACTATTAATTTATGGCAATGGCTCTTTAATCTATACCTGATTTTGTAAACAGATTTGAATAATCTTCTTGAAACTGGAATTTTTCCTGAATGTTTATGTTTCTTTACCTCAAGGCCAAAGAGAAAGACAAAGCAGTAGCATTACATCATAATATATCACCTGCCAGAATGAATCCCCACCTCTTCTACCAGAAAGAGGAGATTTTCTCTTCTTAAAGGAGAAAGCCTCTTCCAGAAGATTATCAGATTCTAGATTTGCTGATTAGTTTAGAGACTATGGTCTCCATAACAACCAATACATTTCACAGCCTGTGTTGGAAACTTTTTTCCTCCTTAAAAGCCTGTCATTAGAGAGCAAGCTACATCACAACACTGAAGGAGGGAAATAATACTTTAAAAAATATGTATAAAGTATTTTCTAGTTAGTGAAATGAATCAATATATTGGTTCAATTATTTATTTTTCAAATCCCTTATTTCAAGATATCTTTATTTCCTGTTATTCTACCATGCTATGACATTATTAAACATCTATTATTTGTCAAGCTTGTACTAGGTTTTGCACATATGCTATCTCACTTAATTCTCAAAATAATCCTGAGCTAAATAGTAGTAATCCATTTGCAGATGAAGAAATTACTCAAAAGCGCAGAGTAACACATTAGTAAGCAGGTACATTCGGGATTCAAACCCAAGCCTTACAGCTCCAAGACAGAGATTTTTCTGTGTATAGTGTTGCCTTCTCCAGAGATTTTAAGTAAAATTTCCCAAATCTAATAACAGAAGTGGAGCTAGAATCTAAATCTTTTAAATCCCAGTGAAACTTACATAACATCGGAAGTAAAAGAATTTATGGCTTTAAGAAAAGAGACTGTTAACATTTCTTCAAGAAAAGCTATGATAAACATCTCCATTATTCTTTAATACACTCGAAGTTGGATTCATGTGTTTTAAGGATGTATCAATATGTAGAGGCAGCCCTGGTACATCCAAGTTAAACACAATTTAAGGGAAATTTAATTTTCTTAATTACAAACTTTATTTCTCTGATTTTAACCTATTTTTAATTCCTCTGTTCTGACTTATTATTGAAATAATCAAAGAAACAAAACACAGGTGGAAAAAATCTTTATGAGTACTGGATAATAGAAATGGATACCACTAAAATGCCAGAAACTTTGAAGAATTTCTAAAAATATTCTAAAACTATTCTTGAAAGAAAACACACATAATGTCTTTATTAACAATCGAAGTCTAAAAACTTGATTTTTCAGCAAACACCGGAAAGCCAAGGTAGAAGTAGAAAGGAGTAAAAGGGATTATAAATCTCTCACCTTAAATGAAGGAATTCAATATTATATTTGTGGTTGAATTGGTAGAGAAATAAAAGGTCAAAATTATTTTTAATTGAATATTAACTACTAATACAATAAAAATTAATGTAATACTTCCTAATTAATAAAGGACAAAGAGAAAGAGAAGCTTATCCATATGGCAAATGATGGGGGGAAGAGAAAAGTAAGTCGTCTTATCTCAATTTTCACAATAAATATGAGTTAAATTATTCCATTGGAAAACAAAGACACTCTTCACAGTTTCAAAAATAAAATACAACTAAGTGTTTTTAAAAGAAATACAAATAAACAAAATGATACAGAAAACAAAATTATACATAAAATTAAACAAAATTATCCAGAAAAGTTATAGTAATGAGATGGGCAAAGCTATACAAGACACATTACTGGATAAAGGAGAATTTAAACCAAAAAGGGTTAAATGGAATAAGCGAAAGTTTATACTGATTAAAGGTAAATTTTACACTGAAGATATAATAATTATGAATCTTTGTGCATGGAATATATACTCAAAACATAGAAAATGAAAAGGTAGAAGTACAATAAAAGTTCTGCAATATGGTAGAATAGGTACCCTTCAACTCTTGTATTATAAATACTAATATTTAAATAAAATGTTAAATATTAAAACCATCTTTTTAAATGTGTGGATTAGCTTGAAATAGAGTAAGAGAAGTCCTTAGAGGGCAGAAATATGAAGTAGGAACATAAATTCAGAGTATGAGCAAGCACTAATGCTAGCAGCTACCTTAAATTATCTGCTAATCCCATTTATCTGCAGCTATGGATTTCAACAGTCACACCGGTGATAATAAAATCTTGGGCCCCAAAAAAGTGGGGAGTTAAGTTTTTAAAAAGGCAAGGAACTTGAAGGGCCACACTTCAATGAAGGATAAACTAGAAGGGAAATGTGTATCAGTTATTAGTAATAGATAAGGATGCATTAACAGGGCAGGCCCCGTGGCTTAGCGGTTGGGTGCGCTCACTCCGCTGCTGGCAGCCCGGGTTCGGATCCCGGGCGCGCGCCGACACACTGCTTCTCTGGCCATGCTGAGGCCGCGTCCCGCATACAGCAACTAGAAGGATGTGCAGCTATGACATACAACTATCTACTGGGGCTTGGGGGGAAAAAATAAATAAATAAATAAATAAAATTATTTAAAAAAAGGATACATTAACAGACCAGAAACTTTGAGGAGTTCTAAAAAAATACAGTATTGAGCAGGGAGGAGTCTCCTAAGAGAATCTGGAACAATAAGCAGTCTTCATGCAAGTTAGGCTGTAATTCACACAACCTGCACAGTCCTAAAAATATCAAGCCAAGAATTCAATGTAAAGTGGCCCCTTGTGGTAGCACCACCACTGCCTGCCAAACATGCATACGTGCACACACATAAACAGACACACATACTTAAACACACACATATATAAACATACATACACATAAATACATATATAAACATACAGAAATACGTATACATATGTACATTAAGACACATACATAAACACACATACATCCTTAAAATACATGCATAAACTCATACATACACACACGCATACGCACAGTTGCGTAAACACGCACACACATTCTCTCTAAAGGAATGCTTCTTGCCAAGCCTCAAGAAATTTTCACAGATAAATTTCCAAAAATATATATGTTCAAAATCAGGTATCCTAAAACACATAAGAAAGGAGACCATGAATGAGAGTCAGCAGAAACAACAAACAAAAAGATCATATTTCAATAACTTGAGAATTATCAGATATAGATTATAAAAGAAGAATGTTTCACATATTTAAATAAATAAAAGAAGGAATTGAAAACATAAGTAAAGGACAAATGACTATCAAAAGTAACCAGGCAAGCTTGGAAAAAATAGAACTTTTAGAAAAACTATAGTAATAATTGCAATTAGAGTCTAAAGTTTTGTGTTATTCAGGAGGAATATAAATACATTTATTAATTTTAGACTTTTAAATATACATGTTATATTTTTAAGCGTAACCACAAAAATGATAGAAATGGAATATATGACTTATTAAAGTCATACCTTTTAAAAGGTAGGACAAATAGAAAGCACAAAATAAGATGGAAAATAAATCCAGATATATCAGTTATTGTGTAAATTAACCTATCTCTCCAATTAAATGGCAAAGATTAGAAGACTAGATTTAAAATAAAACTAATTCTAGACTATTTATAAAAGACACCTAAAACATAAGGACACCAAAAGTCTGAAAGAAGAATCATGGAAAATATACGCTACGCAAATATACACCACACCAAAAGAAAGCTGACATAGCTATTGGTATCCGGCAAAAAAAAAAAACCTCAAGGCAAAAAGCATTTCTAAAGGCAAAAAGGATTTCTAACTAATATAATAAAGTTCAATGCACAGGAAGATAAAACCATTCCAAACTTGTGTACAACTAAAAAGATCTATTCAAAATATATAAAGCAAAAATGGACAAAACTACAAGGAGAAATGAATAAATCTACCATCATAATGGATATTATAATATGCCTCTCTAAGAAACTGATATCATGCAGAAAGAGATCAGTAAAGATACAGAAGATTTAATCTAGTGGACATACATAAAATGCTGCACACAACAATTGCAGAATATACATTCTTTCCAAGCACACCTGGAATAGTTACCTAATTCGATCATGCCATACGACAAGTCTGAACACATTTCAAAGGATTCGTTTCATGTAAATCATGTTCTCTGACCACATGCAAAACTCCATATATTTGGTCGTTTAAACACACTTCAGAATAACTGAATGTTATTGGCCTCAAAAGAAATCATAATGGAAATTAATAAATTCTTACAACTGAATAATACCAAAATGTTACAAAACGAAACTTGTAGAAGGTAGATAAAGCAATATTTCAAGGGTACTAGATACTCTTAAATACTTAATTTGGAGAGAAGACTCAACATTGGGAGATAAAGCATCAACTTAAGACATCAAAAAAGTTAGAGAAAGAACAATTAACCCAAAGAAAATGAGACTAAGAAAACAATAACAATAAGAGCAGAAATTAATAAACTGGAAAACAAAGCTATAATAGAGAGGAACAACAAAGCCAAAAGCTTGAGTTTTTTTTTAAGACTAGTAAAATTGACCAACTTCTGATAATGTTAAGAAAAAAGAGAAAAGGCACAAATAAATATTATTAGAAGTGAAAAAGGAGCCATATCTAATGATAAAACCAATTTAAAGGTAGTAAAAAAAAATGTCAAAAGTTGAAAAATTTAGAGTAATGGATAAATTCTTTGTAGAATATGATTTACCAGTACTGACTCAAGAAGAAATATGCAAACTGAGTAGCCCTATGACCATAAAATAAATTGAATCACTGAAAGTCTTCCCACCAGCTAGAGACAGTTTTACAAATTTCCCAGCAACGAGGAATACATATGTGAAAAAAAAAATATTCTGCCTCATTAGTGGCCACTGTGGCAAAGAATTTTTCAAAATATTAATACCGATAGTGGAAGAATGGACTTGTAAAATATTTCTGAAAGGCAATTTCGCAATAAATATCAAAGGCATCAAGATATTCGTGCCTTTTGACCCAGCAGTTCCTTAATAATCCTAAAGAAATAATCACTCATGTGCATAAAGATACATGCCCAAGGATATATGACGCAAATTTTTTAATAGCAATAATAGGAAAAGGTGGAATGTATTAAGATAAATCTATATAATGGGATACTACGGGGTCATTAAAATGATATAATAGTTGTATATTTATTGACATGTAAATATGTCCATAATAAAAGGCTACACAACCACATGTACAGTAAGGTTCCATTTTCACAAATAAATAATAAAATAATCATAACTAACATTTATTGAGCATTCATTATGCTCCAGCTGCTCTGCTAAATATTTTATAAGTATGATGAAATTTACTCCTCATAGGGTGAAAGGGATAATTGGGTACATGTGTGTGGTGATGGGTTGTAATTAGTATTTTGGTGGTGAACATGATGTAATCTATGCAGAAATAGAAGTACAATGATGTACACCTGAAATTTTTACAATGTTATAAACCCATGTTACTGCAATAAACAAAAAATTAAAAAATAAATAAATAAATAAAATAAAAAAAAAAAAGAAATTTACTCCTCATGACGACCCTATGAGGTAAGTATTTTAACTCCTTTTTATAGGTTAAAAAACTAGAGCTCAGAGAAGAAAGTAACTGGCCCTGAGACTCAGAGTTCCTGAGCAGTAGTTTTTATATGTCGACATAGGAGGAAAGCCTAAAATAAGATTTACCAAAGTGCTCCCAGTTATTATATCTAGGTAGTAAAATTAAGAGAGTTCTTTTTTCTTTTTGTTTATCTATTTTTTTCTAATGTGTCTATAAGGAAGAGCCTTACATAAATTTTTAATTTTTAAATATTTTATCAAAAAATATCAACCCAAATAAAAATGACTAAATGAAATAAAAATCCTCTCCTCTCATATTTTGAATGGGTTTTAGGAAGTCTCTGAAATATGATCTAACACCCACTTTAGTATAGTTTGAAAGATTTGGGTGATCTCTAATTTAAATTCATTTTAATCCTTCTATTCCCTACATCTGGACAGTTAATAGGCTCTGAGGAGTTCCCCATATGAAAATAGAGCATGTTTATAGTTTATTGTCATTAAATACTTAGCTAAAATGTGGGACGGCAATTATCTCTGAAAACAACCTTTTAATTATTCAAAAGTCATGACAGCATAGCTTAGATGCAACGATTGACCTTTACATTCCTCTTGAGTCAGCAATGTTCTTCAGATTCTAAATATCCTTTTAAAAAATAAATCACAGGCTCTGTCTCCAAGGAAAAAAATAGTCCCTAATGTGGTTTTGTCCTCACAGACCTTTAATAACATTGTTTGTGCTCAGCTAGTTAGCAGCATCCATTATTGACTGATAAATTGTGTCGTATCTCTTTGGACATTCAAATCATACAAGAAAAGTGTTTTTATGAAAAACAATAACATCACTTGACTCTGGTGTAACTCTTCACAGTTTACAGAAAAATTTTCCAAACATTTGGAAATGACAAAAGGTTATTTGGTTTGGCTGAGACCACACTCCTAAGGAGTAACGGCACCAGGACAAGAGTCCATGTCTTCTAACTTCTGGTCCAGAATACTTTTCAACACCCCCAAAAATTCCTTCCAGGTGACTGTGAGTTCCTTGAAGTCAAGAACTGTCTTTTTCAGCTTCATGATCCAAGAATATAGCACGGACATAGAATGTAGGGTTTAATACATGTCGAATTCATTTGAGCTTCACAACATTATTCTCTGCCTGTTTTCCTATAGATAGACTTTTCACTTAGTCTTTTTAGAACCAAAATTACCAAGAAAATATATTCTTGCATCCAGATTCTAAGAAATCATTTCAAATGAGGTATAGTTCTCTGAACGTGAACTATAAGAGGACAGAGGCCATTGAACATCTACCTAATTTTTTCTGGACTAATCTAATGATAATGGAGGGGAAAAGGACAGATTGGAGTCAGGGAGACCTACATTCAAATCTCAGTTCTGCACTATAAGCCATTCTCTTTGGGCAAGTTATTTAATCTCTGTGACATCAGCTTCCTCATTTATAAAAATGAAAATCTTGTGCTTAAGCCCATTTGAGGAATTAAATGAAAGAGGGTGCAAGAAAGTGTAAATCCCAGTAAGCTCGGGAAACCATTCCTTCAACAGGTATTTGTGGAGCACCTGCCAGGCACTGGGTCTTGGCTATCATCTCATTTCATGGGCAGAACTTGATAGGGTAAGTGTAAAGGAAAACTCCATTTTCTCTTCTGCCCATTCAAACCCCATTTGTGAGCTAGTTTTATCCAAGCCTCTGACTGAAATCACAGGTTGGTCCCTTGTATTAGTTTCCTGCGGCATCGTAACAAAGCACCACAGACTGCGAGGCTTAAAACAGAAGAAATTTGTTGTCTCACAGTTCTGGAGGCTAGAAATCAGAAATCAAGGTGTTGGCAGGACCTTGCTCTCTCCAAAGCCTCTAGGGGAGGATCGTTCCTTGCCTCTTCCAGTTTATGGTAGCCCCAGGTGGTCCTTGTCTTGTGGCAGCGTCACTCCAATCTCTCCTCCATCCACACATGGCTGTCTTCCCCTTGTGTCTGTGTCCAAATTCCCTTCTTCTTATAAGGACACCAGTGATACTGGATTAAGGGCGCACCATAAGAACCTCATATGAATTTGCTTATATCTGCAAAGACCCTATTTTCAAATAAGATCACATTCACAAATACCAGAGGATAGGACTTCATCATATCTTTTGGGGGAACACAATTCAACCCATAAGAGTCCCATAGCTATTCTAATCACACTAAGATAATACAAAGTACTCCAGATACTTTTGGTCTCAAGGACAGTGTTGTTTCAATAACTGAGATATCCAATTCTCTATAATAATGACATGACTCCTTCCATATTCATAGTTTAGAGCTTTTTACCTCCCCAAGTTAGGAGCGCGTTTAGACCTGATCCTCTGTAGTGGGGAAGCCACCAGGTGAACCTTCTCTCTCCTGGCTCCACTTCCTCCCCCTCCACTCAATAGTCACAGTTTCTGAGCCCTCCAGGGTGGGACCAGAGCAGCGAGGAGGAGAGTAAGGAGCCCAGCCCTGTGTGGCAGGTACAGTCACGGCCTGGCATAAGTGTTCTCCGAGCTCCATGGAATATTTAACACGAGTACATTCTCTCACGTTCTGGTTTTGTGGGTCTCTCAGAGATTCGTACTGGGAATAGCCAACTACAGTTCCAGTAAGACAGTCACCAATCCTCACCCTTCCAAGAAGTCCTCTTGGATAAAATTCAAGATGGCTACAGGTTGGCTCACCCCTGGGTGGCCCAACCCTGGTTTTGAGAAACACACGTCCTTGACCATTCACTTCATAGAATGCTCTCCCCTGGCCCCTTCAACTCTACCCCTTGTATAAAGATTATAGGCTAAATGTTGGAGAAAAAATATATATATAATATAAATATAATAAATATTATATATATATATAACCATTCCTTTTGCAAGTCCTGCATAGGTAGTCAATCACCTTCTGTTTCATTGTTTTTTCTCTCCTTTTTTTGAAACTGCAGCTGAAACTCAGACTGAGAGAATCCCATTTTAACATTCCATTGTAGTTTCCTTCATTCCTGATAGAAAAGAAGCTGAGTGCAGTATCAGTGACCTTATATTTCTAAACAGAATGAACTTGGTTTGTCTCAGAAAATTAAATGACAAGAGACAAGCAGAAGGGCTCTGTTCTGCTTTTTCCTCCAACCAAGATGGCATTTGCCAAGCAACATTGACTGATCCTTAATGCTAAGGACAGGTTAGAACTGCAGAGTAGGATGAGGGAAACCAGATTACATTAATGAAAAGGATGTAAGAGTAGGAATTAGGTGATGTGGGTCTGGCTCTGATTCGGTTATTAAGCTAGTGACCTTGGACAAGTCGCTTATGAAGGTCAAATAAGTTAACACACTTGAAAGCTCTTTAAAAATTATACATATTCAAGGTGACAATATTGTTGCTGTTAGTAAGAAGCAATGCAGTTTTGTCACTAAATCCTCTTATTTCTTCACTTAGAAAAATCTCTGATTTCCTCTTTCCTCTCTATTCCCATTGTAATCATCCTGATCCCAACCCAGATTACTGCAATAGCCTCCTAATTTCTCTCTGTTCTGCCCCAGCCCCCACAATTCATCCCCATAGGGAAGGGTTGGGCTAGATACTCCTAAGGCTTCTTCCTTCTTGGTGTGATGCTCAGATTCTATGAGACAATAAACAGGAGAAGAAAACATAGCTGTTCCTTTCCCTACCCCAACTCTCATTCTTAGCCTTGGCTACGATTCAAATAAGGCATTTGGCTTAACAGTTAAAGATGATAGATAGATAGATAGATAGATAGATAGATAGATAGATAGATAGATAGATAGATAGATGGATAGATAGATAGATGGATATAGAGATAGATAGATATAGAGATAGATAGATAAGTAGCTAGGTAGGTGGGTAGATGGGTGGGTGGGTAGGTATAAATGCATGAAATTTAGGGGAAAAAAGCAAATTAAATGAAGATCAGGATTTTTCAGCTACTTCATAGTAGTTTCGATAACTCCACAACACTCCAAAGATGGTTGTGTTTATCGTTACAATGTATGACAGTGTGTGTGTCTTTTTATTCTTATTTGCTCTCAATCCATGGCAGTTTGGCTGCCACTCCTATTCCATGGACATTGCTCTGGACAAAATCACCACATCTCCACTACCGTTCACGGTCACAGATGCGCTTCAGCCTAATTTAACATCTCCACAGCATTCGACACTGTGAAACATTTCCTCCACTTAAGGATTCTCTCCCATTGGATTTTCTGACCCCACGCTCAAGTGAGTGATTTTCTTCCTCTCAAGTGAGTTCTTCCTCCTCTGCCTATTCCTTGTTGCTGATGTTCCCTGGAGTGCAACGCCAGGCAGCCTGCTCGCCTCTCCTGACACACTCTCACTGATTGAACGCATCCCCTTGTGTGGTTCCAGTCACTACTCAGATGCTGATGACTCAAAATCTACATCTCTGGCTCTGATTTTCCTCCTGAGACCAAACCCACGTAGCCCACAGCCTACTCAACATCTATGCCCGAACATACTAAAGGCGCCTCAAACTGAACACATCCAGATCTGAGCTCTTCACCATCACCCTGCTGCGCCTTTTCTGTTCTCTACCTCAAGAATAGGATCCCCCAAGCGAAAAGCCTCATATCTCTGTCTCTTTCTCTCTCTCTTTGTCCCTGCAACATCTATATCTCCCCCAACATCTAGTCAAATACCAAGAGCTGTTGATTCTACTAAACGTCTCTTAAATCCACCCATTTCTCTCCATCTCCACTGCCAACACCCTGCTCTGGTCACCGTCGTCTCTTATACAGACAACTCTAACAGCCGTGTAACTGATCTCGCTGCCTCCAGAGTGGAGAATGGAATGCTTTACTTACTCTATTCTCTTCATTTCAGTCAGAGTAATCTTTCTAAAACACAGATCTAAATAATGACTTCCCACTTCTCCTTAGAATAAAGTCCAAACTCATTGACCTAGCTCTGTAAGATTCTTCATGATCTGGACCATTCTTGCCTCTAATCCTCAACTCTGACTTCCACCTTGATGTCTACACTGACGTCATAATAAATTGTCAGTTCCCAGAATAGGCCACGTAATCTTCCTCCAGCTTTTGCACATGCTGTTCCTCCTATCAGAAATGTCCTTTCCTCACCGTTATCCGTTACTTGGCTAACTGTTCACTCTTAGAGTCTTGGTTAGCTTTTACTGCTTCCAGGAAGATGCCTGAACTCCCAAGGCTAGGTTGGGTTCCCTTCCTCTTTGCTCCCAGAGCACCTTTTCTCGCCTTATCTTACAGTTCTGTATTGCATTTGTCTGTGCCCCCACTAGACTGCACACTCCAGTGGCAGGATCAGCATCTGTCTTGTTCATTGCTGTACAATGGCTAGAGCATTGCATGCTACATAGTAGGCTTGTCAATAATTTTGCTAAATGAGTGAATTAAATGTGCAAGTATATATAGTAAATTACTTTAAGAAGATACTACCCTTCAGATTTTACAATCACCTCAATAAAAGAGGTTCTGTATGAAAAAAAATCCATTTTATAAAGACAGCATTTTATAAAGATGTATTTCATAAAGACATTAGAAAGGCATTGCTATCTTGTACATCTAAGTATTTCTTTTTTAAAATGTTGTGCCTGGCCTTTCACAATGTGTTCCTGACTACATAATAGCTCCTGAGAGCAGTGAAGCTATGTATATCATTTGTGAAAGTGCAGCAAAGCTTGCCAGTATAGTCCAATAACTGAAAATAGAAGAATGCCAATCCATCACAGCCTCCTCTCCATTGTTTGCTAGGTTCTGTGGAAAAGAGCGCTCCTATAGTAAATTTTCTCCCAGGCTGGTGGAGTCTCTGGCCTGGCATTTTTATTGGGCTTCTCTTCTGTGTTTTGATACTGGGAATGAGGCAGCTGCTGCCAAGAAACTAGATCCAACGCCGAGCATTCTTGGCAGAGAAAATATTTCTCCAGTTCTATCCAAATTAATCTTCACAGGCCAATAAATCCATATACAAGGAGAATGTGTGATGATTTTGACCATCTGGAATTTTTTAAGGCATTGGTAGGTGTAACAGAGACTACCTAGCTCTAGAGTAGCTATGAACAGCTGGGTATTAGCTCAAGGGAGCATGCACATGGCCCCCTTCCCACGTGATCCCACCACCCTGGGAGCTCCCGGTGGCTTTTCAGCATCCTCGCCTTGCCGTTGAGTTAGCCAGTTTGATTTCAGTGTCGAAGAAAGCAGCTTCAACCAGTTTCCTTCCCAATACCCTCATAAGATAACAAACAGGATCTAGACTCTGTCTTCACACCTGGTCAACCATGGTGACAATCAAATAGTCAAAAAGATAAAGGGAGAAAGTCAAAATTGCAGTACAATATGCTCAATACAATATGAGTGATTTTTCTATCTGAATTTTCCTGCCAAAATGACTGACCCAGTTTCTTTTTTTCTTCTTAAATACCTCTAAGGGATGGGCCCAGGGGTGGGGGATTTCCACCACAGAAGGCGGTGTCCTCATGAGTATTAGATATAACAAGTTAAATTCTTGATCACCAGGAAAAAATGTTACAAAGGAAACTGCTTCTAAACCAATCCCTCTGTTGACCTTGCCCTGCAGCAAAGGAAAGGGGAGGAGGAAAGAACCTGTTTACATGCCCAGACATCCTAAGGTTGCTTTAGTTGTAGCTATAAATGCTACCCTGGCAGGCTTGATGTTCTAAGCCCAGTGCGGTACTTTGATCATTTCCCTCAGTGCTCACAGCAGCCCTGTTAGGTGAGTGTCACTCCCATTTAACGTGGGGAAATTGGGACAGAGAGAAATTCAGTCACTTGTCCAAGGTCACACCATGATTAAGTGGTGGAGCTGGGATTCTGACCGGATCTAACTCCAAAACTCCTGCTTTTCATTGCTGTTCCTAATATGAAGAATGTTTGCATGTTTTGCAGGCCGTGAACCAACTATAGCACTTCAAAGTTGTTGGTCATCAGAAAATGATTCCTTTATCAAAGATTGTCTCTTATTTATTTTAAAACCAACAACAATAAGGGAAATCAAAAAGTTGGGGGAGGAAAGGCCAGGAACTACCCAGAAATCTCACTACACTAATAAATTAACTGTTATCAGTTTTTCATGTTTCTCTCAGTCTTTGTCCAATCTGTATGCATAATTATACATAGCTTCAAAGGCCATTTTAAATGACTAGTTAGTATTGAAAAGATAAATACATCAAATGAGTTGTCTCCTCAAAAACATACAAAAATTATTTTAATTCTACCCTCCACATTCTTGGTTTCATTTCCTTTTCTGGAACAATAACAACAACAAAATCTTGAAGAAATCTGATTCACACAACAGATGTGAGTATTAGAGAACCTGCTGGCTAATTGGAGATGAGTTTCACTGGAAACAATCATACAGAAACAAACGATGTCTGGTAAATTCCTATCCCTGATAGCTTCTCAGGATGCACCAAATTTATCTCACCAAAGAGCTCTGTGGAACTGCAGATGCTCATGCCCTGGGTCTCTATATGAGCATTTTCCAGGCTGTGTTCTGGAAAACCCTAACCACACACACACACACACACACACTCAGAGTTACAAGGTAAATACATTTAGGGACTATTGCTTATATGCTCCTCTTAGGGATTTAAAATGTACATTAGCATATGAAGATCCTGGGAAGTCAGGCAGTAAGGAATCTGTCCACTTTTGTCCAGAAGTTGCAAACTTAGTTACCAGGATTCAGGCAGGTAAAGATAATGATCTAGTGGGGACTGTGATGAAGTGGAGACCACGTCTATCACTTGAGAGTTGCTGCTTCTAGACATGTGGGCCTAATATTAACAGATCTTCATGAAATGTCTGAAATCTGAGTTTTGATGTGAAATTTCGCATCCAGAATGCAGGGGGAGAAACATGTCTAGATCTGGCCTACAGGCCACCAATTTGCAGCCTTTTGTTTAACCTAAAGTTTCTCAAGCTCATTTGACCACAGAACTCTTTGTTTCTAGAACACTCTTTGGGGAAATACTACCACACTTCATTATCCTGCCAACCCTTTAAGGACGCCCCAGTCATAAGGTCCCTTCTCTACACCTAGTCTTCCTTCCCTGCTCCAGTCCGCTGACCTAAAGTATGTTCCACTTACTCTGTGTAATAAATTACTCCAACAGTTGTGGCTTAAAACAACAATATTTATTTTGCTCAGAAATCTGTAATTTGTAGGGCTCAGAGAAAATGGCTCATCTTTGTTTCACTAGGTGTCAATGTGGCTTGAAGGCTAGCAGCGATGGCAAGGGGTGGGAACCATCTGAAGACACTCTCACTCATGTGTCAGATGGCTGATGCTGGTAGTCACCTGAGACCTTAGCTGCAGTAGATGGCTGAAACACCTACATGTGGCCTTTCTTTGAGGCCTGGGCTTCCTTCCAACATGGGAACTAGATTCCAAGGGTGAGTGTCTGGAGAGAAAGGAGAGAGGCAGGCAGAATCTGTATCACCTTTTAGGATCTAGCCTCAAAAGTCACACTGTCACTTCCATTGTATTCTATTTGTCAAGGCAAGCATTCAAAGACAGGGCAATAGCCTCCATCTCTTAATGGAGTGTTGCAAGGTTCTGAAGAGGATGGGAAACTAGAAATACTGTTGTAGCCATTTTTGGAAGATGCAATCTGTCATAAAAGGAAAGAGTGAAATATCTTGAATTCTGGCTCTTTTATTTACCAATAATAGTGTGACTTTGAGCAAGCAACTTCATCTCTTTTTGTATCATTTGTTCACCCTATCCTGAATTACAATTGCCTCTATTTTTATTTTATCATGGGATAGTGAGCCTTTTGAGAATAGCATCCACATCTAGGTGTTTTGTTTTGTTAATAGTCCTATAATGCAAAGCACAAACACATAGTTTGGGTTTAGTAAATATTTCTAAAACCTTATTTTTTAAAACTAGTAGGAGGGCTGGCCCAGTGGCATAGTGGTTAAGTTCACGCACTCTGCTTTGGCAGCCCGGGGCTCGCGAGTTCGGATCCCAGGCATAGACCTACATACCTCTCATCAAGCCATGCTATGGCAGCATCCCACCTATAAAGTGGAAGAAGATTGGCACAGATGTTAGCTCAGTGCCACTCTTCCTCACCAAAAAAAAAACTAGTAGGGAGTTTCCTAGTAAATTTCATGACTTGTAGACATGGCTAAAGGAAAAGAAATCCCCTCTGAAATTGAGTCACACTGCTTGTAGTTCACTATTGCTCTGTGCTAGTCTCAGCCTATCGATAACCAATGTTGTGGCTGGACCAGCCCTTGTGGTTCTTATTATGATTGCAAGATGCCCTTAGCAATAACCATCAGGAAACTTTGAAAAAAAAAAAGAAGTTTATTACTTACAAATCCTGGAATTTACATGGCCCACCTGGGGCCACACAGTGAGACAGGAGTGGAGAGAGAGAGAGGGCCTGAGGTTCTGCTTTTATTGGGGTCGAAGGTGGAGGCCTAGAGTTTTGAGGTCTCACTCTTTATTGCTGAATTTAAAACCTAAGAGTGGGAATTTAAAGTGTGGGAAGAGAAAAAACAATTGGGTCCAATGGTCAGTTATCAAAATCAACCAAGATCTCTAAAACAGAGGATCCTGGGGGGAAGGTAGGGGGTCTGTCTAGTCGAGTGGCTGGCAGTGTGTTTATTCGAGATAGCCATCTTTGAAGTAGATGCCTCTCTGAAGTGGATGGCTTGGCAAGCAAAGCTTAAGTCAGGCACTTGCCTTACAAAAAGAAAAGCTGACTGTCAGGGCTCACACTACAACTGTCCACATGTCACTTCCTTTATCACATGACTTGTTGTCATTTGGAACATGAGACAAGGCTCAAACCCAAGGGCCAGCCCCATCTCCTCGTGCCTGTGGTAAAGGAGCCCTATAGTCTCCCGCCACTAGTTTTGCAAAGAGCACCAGGAGGCCTGCAAGAAGTAAACAGCCTCTAAAAAATTGGCCCCACAAAACCTTACCCCCAAAGCGGCAGCACATCCCAGGCTTAGTCTCCAAACCTCACTCTGGTGCACTTCAGAGCTGTTCTTTGTTGTGAATACAAATACCACTGAAGCCACAAACCCACATATAATCACGTGAAATTTCAGGTTCTGCAGAGGCATTCATTTGCTAATGAATATCCTGAGAGCCCTTTCAAAAAGGACTCCTGCCCATTTGAACACCTTTTGCTCATTGTGCTTTCATACTCCATTTCTCTTTGCCACTTGCCAGGTGAAGAAGAATAGAAAGGAAATAACGGGAAACTATCTTAGATTCTCTGTTAGAAATGGCTCTTGGTTGCCTTCTGACATCATCCTCAAGCCTTGTATTGCATTATTTCCAGCTTCCTGCGCCCTCTCCTCTCCTTCCCATCATTTCCTATTTTTCCTTCCCACGTTTCTGCAGCTAACCTGCTGGTATGTTGTTTGGTGAGAGCCTCAGGCTGTTTACCCAGGTGCCTGCCAACCTCGGCAGCGATGGGTGACTCCATTAAACAAGAAGCCTGTCTAACCCAGAGGCAACTGGAAAATCTGTCGAGTGCTAGTACCAATATGTTTGTTTTTCAACACTTCTGAACCAACCAATTTATAGTTTGTGGGATTGCATCCTCTGTCTATCAGAGAAATGTTATTTTTCATTTATGAATATAAAATGACATTAACTGCCAGTTCCTTAGTTCTTGTATGTTATAAATTCTAAGCACTGCACATACATTGTTTCACTTAATCCACACAACCACCCTAAGAGACTTTTTACATTTTACGGATGAGGAAACTGAGTTAAAAGACGTGAACTAAATTGCCAAAGGTCATGTGACAAAGGGCATAGCCAGGATTGCAGCCTCTTCTACCTAATGCCAAAGCCCATGTGTTTTCTTCCCTATACATTTAGACTGAGAAAGGGGCATACATGACAGATCCATTTCTTATCTCATAGAGATTTTATTAATTTTGAGCCTTCCTGTTTGACTCAATAAATCAATTCATTAATAACATTGCAACTCAGGGTTGTAAGAGACCATAGAATTTATTAGGTCAAACTGATCTGTGAATCGTCTATATAGCACTCCTCACACTGGCTATTCTGTGTCTGTTTGAAGACTTCTGATGTTGGGGAACCCATCCTTCTGAGGAGGAAGCCATCCATTCCATTTTCAGGCAGCTTCATGTTGCATTTGATAAAAATCTGCCTCCCTGGAACTGCAATTCATTCATCCTAGTTCTGCTGTCTGCAAAACAAGGCTAAGCTGGCTTGCTCAGCTCTCATCACCCCTCTGAGCCTTGCTTTACCAGGCGATTTGCTTCATAAACAGGGTTACTCTTGCCTGTACACTCTTGCCTGAATAGACTCCAGTTTGTCAATGACCCTCACTACCTGGGGCACGCAAGACTGTGCCCAGAGCTCAAACTAATTCTGACCAATCAAAATTCAACCACATCCTTTATCAAGGTGCTGCACATCTATGACTGCAGCCCCAGGTTGAATATGTTCTTTGGGCAGCCACATGGAATCTTCGACTAATATTGAGCTCTTAGTCAACAAGAAATGTGGTAAGTGGGGACATTTCAGCCACTCTTCTCCAGCCTGGGGTACCGGATCCCCGGCCAATGAGGTCGCTAACTGATCTGCACATAACTTCACTTCAACAAAAATTGTTTGTTGTGGCAAATACTTCATCCAAACTTGCATAGTGATTTTCATTCCTCATCATGTAAAGGGGTACTCTCTTTTCTTTTGCATACGCGGAATGGGTTGGTTGTCTGTTTGGGTTTTTTTTTTTTTTTGAAGTTTTGATTCCGTGATGGTTAATCAATGGATGTCTAAAGAGGCAAAGGAAAGTCGGACTCCTCACAGGCAGAATTAGCATGTAATCTCACATTAGCCAGTTCTTTTACAACACAACCCCAGGATCTTTCTAATCGACAATTAGGTTTGACACAAAAGTGAAAGTATCTCTATTTTAACTCAAGGATGACCAAAATAAATGGGTGAATGGAAACTGATAATATGCTGCTAGCCCTTAAAATTCCCTGGTTTAAATTAAATTGCTTGTTTTCTTATTCTTTATGTTTTAATTAATATTTAGTTTTGTCATGATTCTTATAGAAATTTTTATTTTCTAGTTTTACAATCGAAAAGCAAAGGGAAAATGTCAAATATACTTTGGGGAAAACGCTTTAAAGTACAATTTTTGGAGATCAGTGAACAGGTTAGATGCCCCCTCACAAAAAAGAAGAATGATCCTGGGCTAAGATCTTTCTTCCTTCTTATTCTGATTTTCTGAGTCGATCTGCATAGACAAAGAAGCCTGAGCTACTGTCCAATGAACCCAGTCTTCTCACTTTACAAATGATGGAAAATAATGTACAGATGGGTTAAAATGACTTGCTTAAGTTCACATGGATAACGGCAGCTTCTAGCACACGTCTCTCTTCTTCTAAACCATTGATACAGAATATCGTTTTGAAGGAATTCAGAGAGGCGGGAGATTGCTGTAGTGTGGGGTCTTGGAGAAAACATCATGGAGGATTTGAAATTGAAAAGAAGTAAGCATTTTTTAACCAAATCTTACTTTGTCACCAAAATAACACAGGCTAGCAATAGAAAATTGGGGAAATGCTGAAAAGTACAAGGAAAGGTGATGGAGCCATTACTCGTAATGCTAACCCATGAAAGCAGTGCGATTGGTGCATTTCTCTGCCGTCCTTTTTTCCCCGGCACATTATTTGTTGTTGTTTTCTATCATTGTGAACATACTACTTATCGAGGAACATTATAACTCAAGGCCTGTTCCATGTTGTAATAAACTCTTCATAAATACCATTTTAATTGGTACATAACAGTCCATTTTCACCATAATCTTTTTAACTTTGCTCCTATTTTTGAATAATTTGGTAGAGGGAAAGATTTAAATGAAAAGAGGAAAGATATCTGGAAGAGCATATGTATTTACAGCAAATTAAAACACCAAAATACCTCCAGATGTGTATTTGAGCTTTGAGGTTGTGGGTGATTTTTGTTTCATTCTTTGTATTTTTCTCAATGGTACAAAGACACTAATACGCACACGTACTTTTATTGAGCATTTACCATGTACTTTATGCCACAGATACGCTTTCTTATTTATTCCTCATAATGACGACCAAGATCACTATGGTATCTTCACTTTAAAGATAAGGAAGATGAGACCGAGAGAAGTAAGAGACTTGCGGAAGTTCAGTGGTAGAGGCAGCATTTGTTCCCAGGTCTGTCTGAGGAGAAAGCAGCTGTTCTTAGCCACAATACTGCGTATCCCAAGTTTTTTACAAATATTTACCGTTGTTACCATCAAAAAACTATTTTTAAAAATGAAAATAGATTGCAAACAATAGCTCATTTCTGGTGAAAGCAGATAACTTATTACCTGTGGAGTATAAAAAACAATCTACCAAAACCCCACAACAGCTAAGAACATAGTCAATACCTAAAGTCCCCTCAGTCATGTCTAAAATGTTTAAAATTCAAATATGTTTCAGGTTTCTCTGAAATTGATTAGAAATAGAAAAAAGAAGCAGCGTTAATTGCAGTTACGTGAATGAAGTCTGGATTCTGAGACTGGATGAAAATTGATTGTGCTAAAAATAGTCTTCTGTAATTAAGTGAAACTGTGCTGTGCACATTAATTAGTCGGCAGAACTAATTCTAAGTGGTAACAGTAAGTCCTGGCGTATCTCATTAAACGAGAGCGTGGCAGCCCCACCTCAGCTGAGGTTCAGCCTGTTTTCCGCAGCAGTCTTATTTATGCATCTACTGCTCTAATTTGAAACTGCAGGAACGGTGATGTGTCCTTTGGTGACCCAGATGTACACATTATAAAATCTTCCTCATTCTTTCATTGAGAAGACTTGAAATAGCTTTAGATCCCAAGGAATCTCACTGGGGGAATGTAATTGCCTTAGAAAGTACTTGAAGTCATTAGCATTTCACATCACACACCAGGGGGCTTGGGAAAGTCAGTAAACATTATAAAATTCACTTGATAGATTTCTCTTAGTTTCTATGCAGACAAGCTGAACCTGTGACTTTGTAAAGCTATTCAAGAAAATGAATCTCCAAAAATTTTCTCCAAACTCCTCAGTATCTAAATGTTCAGATTTCATGGTATCAAAAAATGAAAAGATAATTTATTTTTCTTTTTACTGTGGCTTTTAACCTTTTTTCAAATTATAAAAGCAATGCATACTCGAGGAAAATTCAGGATGTATGGAAAAGCATAAAGAAGCAGGAAAAACATCACCCATCATCCCTTCATTCAAAGACGGATTACTCTTAACATGGTAGCATATTTCTTTCTAGTCTTTTATCTAGCCATTGTCCATCTGACATCATTCTATTTGCACAATTTGGTATTCTACTAGAAAGACTCATAGAAAAAGAAATGTTGAATTTTATTCCTAACCTTAACCTAGGTAAGTGGTGGCCATTCCATGTGCTTCTAGCATCTCAGACACAGATTGTCAAGATGCCTGCTTCCCTGAGCCTTCATTGAGGGGAGGCCTCCGCTGAAGGGACAGGACCCATTTCGTGGTAGGAATGAGTATCCTGGACATAAAGGAGAAGAACACTCCTACTATTTATTTAGTAGCCTGGGATTAATCACATTGGGCTGGCCCTTATTCCCTGAACATTTGTATCCAGAAGAAATATGCTTATAATTATCATTCAGAGAAACTTTGAAGAAGAGTTTTCACCACAGAACAACCACCACCCAGGCATGAGGGTGGAGTATAGAGGGTGAGACTGGGAGGATTAAAAGGTGAAGGGCAACCTTGATGGTGTGTCAACAAGTCAAGGACTTATAATCAGGGCCGGCCCCGTGGCGTAGCGGTCAAGTGCGTGGGCTCCGCAGCTGGCGGCCCGGGTTCGGATCCTGGGCACGCACCGACGCACCGCTTCTCCGGCCATGCTGAGGCCACGTCCCACGTACAGCAACTAGAAGGATGTGCAGCTATGACATACAACTATCTACTGGGGCTTTGGGGGAAAAATAAATAAAAAATTAAAAAAAAAAAAAATTTAAAAAAAAAAAAAAGGACTTATAATCATAGAAATTGAGATTTGCAAGTAAAGTGTATAATCTCAGTCTCAGACTCAGGTGTTCAAGGAATACTCATTTCTTTGCTTTCTTAAAAGAAAATGAAGTGGTTTCCAAGTATCTCTCTTACCAAACTGGCAGATAACTTAGTGTCAGGCGCCAAATATGGAAGGCTTATGTGGTACCAGAAAACGAGGGCAGAGTCTCCACCCTCTTGTCTATCATGCTGACTGCTAAGAGCCAACCAAGCCCCAAGTGGTTCCTTGAAATCCAGCTTCTCTCTATTTCCCAGCAATGTGGGAGTCAGAGTTCAAGTCAGCCCCCTCAGTCACACCTTTTGTCGTCCTTTTGGAGGTCAGGCCAATTTGCCAGGGAAATACCTAAAAGCTAAGCACCAGGCTTCTTCTCATCAGAACCCACCACCCTCCTTCTCTTTTCCCACCCCTGGAAAGTTCCCCCTCCTCTCTTAAGTTCTTTAGGATACTTGCCCCTTTTTCCTCCCTGCAGGACACCTAAAGTACTTTCTTCAGGCTTAATAAAATAGAAGCCAACCAGCAAGAGGTCTTAGAGAAAAATTCTGCTTCAGTCCAGGAACTGGACTGCCCTGAAGTAAAGGAAAGCAAATGGCCTGATTTCCCTTTTGGAAGATGTAAAGGAAAATTATAAGGAGAAAAACACAATGTAATATTTTTCAAAAGATCATCCTCCCATAGAAAAGACCTTGAATAGGACTCAGTCAGGGTCATACCCAAAGCCGGGGTCCTTCCTTCTTTAGCACCCGGAGGCTGTGTTTGCCATGAGTGATGAGCATGGGCTTAGAAGCCAGATTGGAGTCAGGTCATGTGCAGTCCTAGCTTTGTGATCATAACCTTCTAGGCTCAGTTTTCTCCTAGCACAGTGCTTGGCACAGAGTAGGATCAACTAATGTTATTTTCCCTTGTCCATGGCCAGCTGCCTCCCCAAGCCACTGCGCAGCCAGACCCAAAGCTGTGGCTCTAATTCCTCATATCCTAGGAGCAACTCTAGGAAAGGCTGTCCTTCCCAAAATGTGTGCCTGGCACTCCCATTTGAAACTGTTCATGTAATGGATTTTTAGCTGAATTTGGTATACATGATCCTGGTCATTCGGATGGTAGCTATTTTCCTGCCAGAGAAAATCACAACTAATCCATTTCAACACTTTGACCACTGAGTACCCTCTAGAAACTCTTCAACCATGAGTGTCATTGAATGTGGACAGTTTAAACATTTTATTCCTTCTCAGAACTCATCTTGATCTGTGAGGAAAACTGTCTCTGTGGAAATAAACCAGATGATATAGCATGTTCTTAAATCCATCTCGCTTCATTTCTTCTGTCTCCTAGTCAGATACAGAGTTTTGGGATAAGATGCAAGCAGAATGGGAAGAAATGGCGCGGAGGAACTGGATATCCGACAACCAAGAAGCCCAGAACCAAGTTACAATCTCAGCTAGCGAGAAGGTGACCAGTTCTCTTCTTATATATGCTGACCAGTTTTCTCAGCCTCTTTGGATCATATTTTTATAAATTAGTTGATAACTATTTTGTGAAAACATCCAATAGTTAAAGAGACAATTTAATGTCAATCTGACCTAGAAGAAATTCTAGTAGATAAAAATAATATCATCTTCCAGTGTGTGAAGGCAGCAGAGCTGGAATGAAACATCCTCATTTTTATCAATGTTAAGACAGACAGTTTGGCAGCCAACGAGAGTTTGGATCCTGACTGCTGGCCAGTTACTGAACTAACTGACATTGGAACAAGAACTGGGCTAATCCCATAATGCTTTTCATCAGTCAGTCGCATGAGCCATGTCGATATGCAACAAGATCAGTGAAGTAGGGCTTAGGACTGTATTTCATAGGTGGTCATTACACAGCTACCAGAGAAACTCGGTGGAAAAGATACCCTTCACACAGCCAGGTCAAGTCCCAAGAGGATTCCTCAGAGATGGTCCCCGATAGGAGCCCCGGCAAACGTGTGAGTACAGTGAACAATCAGCCAAATTACCTGTGAAGTCCCAGTTGCCATAGGATTTACGCTTTTGAAAACACTTAGGAAAAAAAAAAAAACACTTGAGAAATAAGTTTAAATGACTTGAAAGAGATGTGGAATTTTCTTACACAGGAGAGAAAAAAATATATATATCTATGTTTACATTATGGGTCTTGTTGTGATGGAGGAAGTCTCAATAATATTCGGTTCTGGATAACTTCCATGATATTTAATTCAATCCAACAAATATTTATTGAGTGCCTACTCTGCACTAGATACTGGAGAAATGATGATTAATAGCCTCTGATCTTAGGAGATTTGCAATCCACATAGTCATTAAAATGTCTTCCTCTTCTCAATATTCTCTGTCCCACAGTAGGCCAGGCAATCTCATAAATCAGAACAACTATCTCATTAAAAATAACTGTCTTTTCCACAAAGTTATAAAAACTAAGCAAGAAGAGAGAACATTGATGTAGATCGTCAGACTCTGGGTTGTAATCCATGCACCTGAGGCATGGCTGGGGCCCTGAGCTCCTCAATCCCGAGATCCCACATCCATAACACCACTACAGAGGCTGGTCACACCCTGTGGCTTTTGATAAAGGGTTTTGTCTCTCGAAGCACCTGTGGAGGATGAAGGTCTCCATTTGATCTATTTTGAAACCTTAGTAACGTCATCAACAGACTAGCTTATTTGTATCCATCAAATTAGAAGGATCTTATGATAATCTATGCTAGTAAGGTTGCAAAAATAACGTCTCTCAGATAATTCTGATGAGAGTTTAAGCTGGGACACACTTTCTCAAAAACAATTCAGCTACACATATCAAGGGCCTCAAAACAGTTCATAGCCTTTAGCCTAATAAATCCCTCTAGAATTCTGTCCTAAGGTAATAATCAAAGCAGACAAAGATTTGAGCTTGAGGCTTTCACTGTAGCTTACTTATAATCACAAAAAAATTGAAGGTAACCTGAATGTCCATCAATAGGGGATTGATTAAAGAAATTTTAGTATAATATCAATAATCTTAATAACTAAAACTAAGTGGGGCTCAAGCTATAAAACTGCATGTATAGTAAGAGCTTATTTGTTTAATTTGTATACTCATAAAAAAATAATAGAAGATTATTTGTACATTCTATATTGTTTAAATTTTTCCCATAAAAGACCTATAACTTTAAAACATGCATTCTCAATGGGACAATGTAGCCACCAATGAGGCAAAAACTGGTTTGAGGAATGGGAGGGTGAAAAAAATCTTAAATATTAGATGGTTTATAGCCCTCCAGAGGGCCACAGAACAAAAACAGATGTACAGTACATGGTATCAATATTTCAGGGGGTGGGTGGCAGCACTTAGCAAAAATATGACCAAAAAGTCAGTTTTGTTGTTGTTGTTTTTTTGTGAGGAAGATCGGCCCTGAGCTAACATCTGCCAATCCTCCTCTTTTTGCTGAGGAAGACTGGCCCTGGGCTAACATCCGTGCCCATCTTCCTCCACTTTATGTGGGACACGGCCACAGCATGGCTTGACAAGCGGTGCATCGGTGCATGCCCAGGATCCGAACCGGCGAACCCCGGGCCGCCGCAGCGGAGTGCGCGCACTTAACCACTTGCGCCACCGGGCCGGCCACAAAAAGTCAGTATTTTTAAAATCTTGGGGGGAAATGGTTAAAACAAAAAGAACAAAAGAAATATCAGAAGGAAAACAAACTCCAAAATATCAGCAGAGATCATATTTAGGTTGCAGCGTTATGGGTAACTTTTTGTTTCTTTTTATATTATTTGATAACAAAATAACATTATCTAAAATTTATATAATGAAAATGTACTACATTCATAATAAGGAAAAAACAGTAATTAAAATTTAATTGAAATTAAGTTAATTAAACAATTTAAATAAATGAATTAAAATTCAAAAAGAACTTATTGAATGGAAGAATGAAGAGATAAGTCCATGAATCTTGTCTTGGCCCTTCTCTGTGTTGTAGGGCTATTACTTCCACACTGAAAACCCCTTCAAGGACTGGCCTGGAGCATTTGAAGAAGGTTTAAAAAGGCTGAAGGAAGGGGACCTGCCAGTCACCATCCTGTTCATGGAGGCAGCGATTCTTCAGGACCCCGGAGATGCAGAGGTATCATTTCCCCTTCATCCTGCCAGGCTCAAAAAGTGGTTGCATGTGCTAATGAGGGACAGAGGGTGACAGAGCTCTCTCTGCTGGGTTGCATTTTCATCAAGTAAAGGTTCCCCAAGGGGTTAACCTGGCTTAGTCTGACATTTGAAAGTTACAAACAGGTACCTGTTTTCTAACCAAATCTGCAGTATCTGTGGTGCCCACAAAGAAAGGGTGGCCACAGGAAATGACAAACCAAAATCGCCAACCTGGAAGCTCACCAGTGTTCAGGGGGCAGTGTACAGTGTCGTCTGGATCTACAGCCACGACATCTCTTACCCTTCCTTGACTCACTCAACATTTGTAGAGCACATTAACTATGTCCCAAGAATCGTGCCAAGCACTAGCTTAAAATATTGAAGAGCTGGAAAGATAAAACAGTTGAAAAGACACATTTGTGGTCTATCTGGAGAGGCAAGTAAATAAATCAATGCACTGTAATAAAAGTAATGTCAGATAATGCACAGGATGCTAGGAGAGCAGAGAGCAGGGCTCCCAACCCAGCCTTCCCCTCCTAGTGAATCCAAAGCCCTGTTTTGAAGGAGAGAGGATTAACTAAAGACAGCAGGAGAGTCCAGTTGTTATTAAGAGGAATTGGTTCCTGGGTGGGCAGACGGGCATGAAACCAGGTTGGTGGGGAGAGAGGAGGAGAGAACAGTAGGAGAGGAGGCAGGAAGAGGTAGGCAAGAGCTTGACCTTTATCCTGAAAGCCATGGGGAACCACTAGGAAGAGAGACTAGATCTGATTTGCATGTTAGAAAAACCCCTTTCTCCGAGATGTGGAGGGTGATTGGAGACAGAGGCTGAGAGACCACCAAAGTGGCTTCTGCCACCCTATCTTGGTGTACGTTACGTTTCCAAACTTGCGAAGGCCTGTAATAAGATAGTGGCAGGTATAAAGGCTTCTTTTTTAGTTTGTGAGTAATTTTCAGGAAACATCTTGTAAGGGATATTCCCAGAGTAATTTGTAGGAATTTTAGGGTTGGATGTATACAGTGCTGAGAAGGCAGTACATAACAGTGGTTAAGCTTCTAGACTCTGCTGTCCTAACTGTGTAGGTTCAAATCCCTGCTCTACCGCTGGTCAGCCAAGGCCCTTGTGATCTAGGACAAGTCATTTCAACCCTCTAAGCTTCAGTTCCCTCAGATGTAAAATGGAAATCACGATTATAATAACTATTTCATTGGGTGTTGTGAAGATTGATTGAATTCATACAAATACAGTGCTCAGTTCAGTGCCTGGCACATCAATATTTAACCTTCATTATTATTATTGGTTGTACTTAGTTTGTATAGAAAGAACAAATAAACTTATCACTAGTTAAAGCCCCTGGTATCCTGTTAGTCAAAACCTTGACAGTGAATGAGATTGAACTGAGAGCTGGAATTCTGAACCAAATACTGGAATTTTTAAAAAGATACATGAATCTTGTAGAAGAGAAAGTCATTGCATTAATAGAAAACTACAGGCCACCCTCCAAAAAATAGTATTGTCATCTTACATTTCTAAATGCTCTGTGTTTTCATGTATATTATATCATTTGACGTAACAGCCAGCAGAGGTAAAAAAAAAAAAAAAAGTATACATTATTATTCCAGATTCATAAATGAGAAAATTAGGACACTTAGTAACTAATGGATCCTAGACAAAGACCCAGGGCTTCTGAATCTGGCGACCCCAAGGCTAAGATATGGGGACAGTGAAAATGACAGCACACCCAAAGGCTAGGAAGAAGCCCCCAGAGAAAGATTGTTTCATCTATCTTTTCTTAAGAAGCATTCTAAGGTGTGTGGAAGGTGAAATCAAAATAGAGGCTGCCAAATGTACATTTGAAAGATTAAAAAGAATCCTTGATACTCTAGGGGAAAATAATCAGTATTTTTTATGAGTTTATATGGTATGTGTAATAATAACCCATGAGGGGAAAAGCCAATATAGCACTTTACTTTTTTACAGCACTTTGAGATGACTCTATGTGTTTTCATACAGTTTTGTTTTAAAATGTCCATAGCATTCATTCTCAAATGTGGGAGAGTTATACATTTCCCATACCTTTTTAAATCCCTAGGACTCTGATACAGCCCCATCCCCAGCAAATCTGAGGACAATGAGAGGTTTTGTTGATGTATATTGCTCTTGTAATGGTGTGAGAATTATTATTCTTATAAGTATACAAATAGAAATTTGTTATACTATAAACTTTCATTCTAGATATGAAAAATGTCATCTTCTTGAAGATATTCTTCACATTATTGACAATAGCAAAGGCTTGGAAACAGCCTTAGAGCAATAAGGGAATTGGTTGAGTAAATAATGAGATATCCATTCAACAAAATTTAAATTAAAAATTATAAGTAGGGGGATTTTGTAAAAACATGAAAAAGTACTTATGATACAATATAAAGTGTAAGTGTAGGCTGTAAAATAATATATATACATTACATTGCATTTATATGTGTTTCATGCATTTTAACAATGATTATATTAGAGCAGTGAGCACATTGTAGGAGCTTTGTTTTTGTTTTGTTTTCCCTAGTTCCTAAATTTCCTGTTACCTCTTCTAATAACTGCTTGACTTTCATTTACACAAGCTAATTTCATTTTGTACGTCTTGAGTTTCCTTATTATAAACTTTAGACTACTTAGCTACATTTCTGGGTTATTTTTCTACCTCTTTTCCTCACAATTGCTTAATTTTATATGTTTATCTTTTGGTTTGAAGATCCTTAATACCATGAAATCTCAGAAACTGAGAGGTTTCCATGGGTCGCATGAGAGAATAAATACTGAGAGTTTGTAAATAATGACAGGGGATCTTGACCCAGGTGTCACAAGAGTTTGAACGAAGAATGCATGTGATATTTTTCCCTTTAACAAGACTTTCACTTCTGAGACAGGTTGCTCTGCATAGAGAGATCTGTCACAGGTGAGCAACCAACTAAAGCACATGAGTGATTCCGCTTCCTCTTGCAATGCTGACATCAGTTGTTTTTCATAGGCATGGCAGTTCCTCGGGATCACCCAGGCAGAGAACGAAAACGAACAAGCAGCTATTGTCGCCCTCCAGAGGTAGATGCAGCTAAGTGCAAAACCACGGGCCTGGTGGACACTGGTCTTTTGACCCTTAAGTACATTGTAAAGAATTGTGCCAGGATCAGTGCTGAGATGCCACTTATTACTTACACTTAGCTCTGGAAAACAGGAACTTATGAGGAAATAATGTTCCTAAATCGCAATGTTTTGCCATCTACAAATCAATTGACCTTCATTGGCATGAAAGAGTGTGACAAGAGCAGTCATAAAATAGACTCATTCAATAAATAGTTCCTTTTAACTTTCTAGCCTTCTGCAGCATCTGACTTTTCTACAGGAAAAAACATACTCAAAATAATTCCAATGTAATTTTAGCTCTTTGTGTCTCTGAAGAATCTCCTGAGATAGTTTCAGCAACCTCAAAGTCTAACTTCTGAGCCCCTGACAAAAGGTCTAGATTACTTTGGGTGGGTGTAGCACCACATCTTATTTGATTAGAGCCCCTATTTAAACCCTAGAAAAATAGCCCCTACCAAATAAACTTCCACTTGCCCTACTCTTTCTTATAAATAAATAGGTAAATAAATAAATAAATAGAATCTCTTCCTAAAGCACTGATATAGGTACTAACTAGGTCTTCCTGCTCAAAGTCTTATCCAGGCACTGCCAGCATCATCACCACCTGGGAGCTCATCAGACCTGCACAGCCTCGGGCCCACCTGGGCCTACCGTATGAGAATCTGCATTTTACCAGATCCCCAGATGATTCTCACGTACATTGAAGTTTGAAAAGCCCTTGCTGGAGACAGTGGAATAGCATGAGGGGAGCAGCTGTAGCCTGTGCCTCCTATAAACCCATATCAGTAGTCTGCAAACACAGGAATTTCCCTCTCCTTTACAAACACTGTACAATCTTTTATCTTTGGATGTTCAAATTTAGTTCAAGTCAGTTTGCTTTACAGATAAGGTATATTTAATATATTGATAGTAGAGCAGTGTTAAAATAATGATATCCCCTGCTTTTCATTAGATTAACTACTAATAAATTATGTGCAAGGATTAGCCACATTCTATAGTTTTAAAACCATTTATTAAAATTACCAAACCTAGCACTCATAGGATGAGTTTTAACTTTCTTAAAAATATGCGTAGGTCCCAATTTTCGTGTATTTTCCAGGGACTTAACATAAACTTAGCAATGTTTTTGCACCATTTAGTTAATAAAGATTTCGAATTTTCTAGAGAACTGTTCAGACTCTGGTTCCAAAAGAATCTGAAATTGCCTCTTTTTTTTTTTTTTTTGCCTTTTTTCAGGTGCTTAGAATTGCAGCCCAACAACTTGAAAGCTTTGATGGCTCTGGCTGTGAGTTACACTAACACGGGCCATCAGCAGGATGCCTGTGAAGCTCTAAAGAATTGGATTAAGCAAAATCCAAAGTACAAATACCTTGTGAAGAGCAAGAAAGGATCTCCAGGCCTCAGCCGGCGAATGTCTAAATCTCCAGTTGATAGGTATCCTTCTCCTTAAATTACACCCATAGACACAATTCATCACCTTAAGGGAATTAATGAGCCTCAGGTCCCCACCACCACCCATCCCAGAATGGTTTATAGGACAGCAGTCTGCTAGAAGAGCAACACTGATTAAAAAGATTGATGCTGAGATCAGAGCCAATCTTTGGACATGTGGTCTACATTGTGGGTACTCCCAGACATTTATCTGAGTACCACATTTTGAAGCCAAATGCTTTGCACATATAATTAACCTGAAATAAATTGTAATTAAGTACCAATGTGGCAAGTTTTATAACACCTGAGAATTAGGTCTGGGGAAAAATGGAAGTCCTTTCTTCTGGGAATTTTGTTTCTGTCAACAATAAATCATGATTTTAAATTCTTTCTTACGAGGCCTTGGGAAACTCAGCCCTGGGGTTTTTGACATTGGCACTCAGGGTCAGTGGAACTCTGCTTGTGAAACCTTACTTAGCACAGTCTGCATCTGTGTGCGACAAAATATTTCATGAAAATCAGCAGGTATTTTTTAACATGCGGTATTAATAGTCCTTTCATTAAGCTAAGATATTTTAAGCAAGATTTTTCTAGTCTGTAATGTTCTCTTGGAACAGAGAACATAATAGTAACATCAGTCATGTTCAGACTATTTGGATTACAAATCTAATTTTTTTCCCTTGTAGTTCTGTTCTGGAAGGAGTAAAGGAATTGTATCTGGAAGCTGCCCACCAAAATGGAGATATGATCGACCCAGACCTGCAGACAGGTCTCGGAGTACTGTTCCACCTGAGCGGAGAATTTAACAGAGCAATAGATGCATTTAATGCTGCCTTAACTGTTCGGCCAGAGGTAAGCGCACAGCAAGAAACCATGAGGTTCTCTGTTAAAAATAAGTTTTCACAAGCTATACTTTGTACATTTCTGCTACACTTTATTTTTCTGCATCCAATGGTTTAAAGTGATCAGTTCTAATGATATGCTACTGTGGCTGTTAATGCTTAAAGTCCCTAAAATAGAAACAGGAATTGCCTGACAGCATCAAATGGTAGCTGCTCTGTGATGAATGAAAGTCATTTTACAAAGTTCTCCATAAAGATTTTTGAGTCATGCACCACGTCACAGTCCTCATCCGTGAGCACTGGATAAATTTTTAGCCATCATCCTTCTTCTGCAGGGGATATAGGAATACTCTGTCATTGTGGCTCTGCTGATTGTTAGAGAGCTCTAATTTTGTCATCAGGACTATTCATTGTGGAACCGTCTCGGGGCAACCTTGGCGAATGGAGACCGCAGCGAGGAAGCAGTGGAGGCCTACACGCGAGCACTGGAGATTCAGCCAGGCTTCATCCGATCCAGATACAATCTGGGAATAAGCTGCATCAACCTGGGCGCCTACAGGTGACGTATGGCAGCAGGCTGAGAGCCAAGAGTCATGCTCAGGGCTGAGGTCCAGTAACCTGATAGGTGGTTTCCCAATAAAACTATCTCCTTTTGTAGGAGTAGTCTTCCTCCTCCTGTTAAGGGTAAACTTGGAACTTTCAGATCTTGAGGCCTCTTGAAGGAGGAACAGTTTTCTTCAGTGTTTCTCAGTCTTTAGAAAGCAGCAATCATATGGGCATCTTGAGAAATGTAGATTCCCAGGCCCCTCCCCCAGAGATTTTGATTCAGTTGACTTGGGTTGGGAGAAATTATCAGGGTTTTTAACACCCCCAAAGGCAACTCTTTGAGAAACATGAACAGTCCAACCTTTCGTCTTCCAGCTAAGGGAAAAAGAACCTTAAGGGGCGGGGCTGGAGGACCCAGAAAATGGCTTAAGAAGCTCCCAAGGCCAGCCTTTGGCAAAGCAGAGCCAAGAATCCAGGTTTTCTAAACCTAATTTTAAAATGATGGGTTTATAGTTTGAAATGTCTTTCTCCTTCTCTCGTGATTCTTCATTATCATTCTGGTCTATATCCTCTCTATCTTTTCCACATCAACAAGGACCATAAATGACCTTTATTTCTTTGGGGTAATGAAAGTTTGGGTGATTTTTTTCTTTTTCTATTTTCTAAATAAACAGGTATTATTTTCATAACTGGAAAAAAGAGAACTAAATGTTAGTTTTAAACCCCGCAAAAGATGTAAACCCTTTCTCATAACTCAAAAAGAAACAGGCTTTTAGAATCAGACAAGCTTGGGTTCAAATCACCATTCTGCCATTTCCTGGTTTTATGACTCTGGGCACATAACTTGGACCCTCAATTTCTTCACCTGCTTAAAAAAAAAAGAGGTAATAATATCCATCTTGCAGGATTATTGTGCAGGTTAAATGTAATTGCCTAGCACAGAGCAGATGTTCAATACCTAGTAGGCATTATTGTTATGATTATTATCATTGCCATCATCATCAGTATCCTTATTATAATTATTATTTAGATAAGTCATCAGAGAGCTACATAACTGGATCACATTCTTTTGACATTTGAAGAATTGCTGCCTCTGAAATGCATTAGAGCCTTGTGCCATTGGCAAATATTGAACCTTTAGAAACGAGCTGCTACATTTATGCTAAAAGGATCTTAGAGAGAACATTAGTCACTGGATTACACTCTGTCCTCTAAGAGGATCTTGCTCAGGTCAAAACCAGGAATAGCTGTGTGACTCCTGAGCAACTGGTTTGTTTTATTTTGTGGACATTGTGAAATGCGCTGACACAGAGGTCCTCTGTACATCAGCTGTGCAAAAGGCCAGAGTTGAATCTGTGCCACCTCCCTGCACACCAGCTGTCTGAGCCTGACGATGTCCACTTTGTACACTAACTTCAGTCCTGGCTTCGTCTGATTTCCCTAACCTGATTTTATCATTACTCCTTTTTTTCACTTATTTTCTAGGTATGTGGTGCACGTGTATTTTATGAGACACGTTAGGTCCTTTTTTTGGAACAAGGAGAGATGTAAATAAATACATATGTGCGTGTAGACACATTGAATTCCATTAAAAGAGTCTTTTATAGAGCTTCTGGATGAGTTTTTCTTAACTGTAACTTCTTAGCGTAGAAAACAATACTTGAGGGGCCAATAAAATACTTTCTTGGGCCAGCCCCTGTGGCCTAGCGGTTAAGTTCAGCGTGATCTGCTTCAGCGGCCTGGGTTCGGATTCTGGGCATGAACCTACACCACTAGTTGGTGGCCATGCTGTGGCAGCGGCTCACATACAAAATAGAGGAAGATTGGCAACAGATGTTAGCTCAAGGCGACTCTTCCTCAGAAAAAAAAATACTTTCTTGGCATTCACAGATGTAAGACTCAGTAGGGCAACTATTTGCAGGAGGCCATGAAAGTCTGTGACAGGTAGCAATGGGCAACTCTGTTGAGATGTGAATTTTTAATCCTCAAGCAGAAAATCTCTTGTACAGGAGAAAGTCAATTTCAGGGATGCCAGATAAAATATAGAATGCCCGGTTAAATTTGAATCCCAGAGAAACAGCAAATGTTTTTAGAATATCTCCCAAATATTGCATGGGACATACTTATACATTCAGCCCTCAGTATTTGTGGATTCAACCAACCGCAGATCAAAAGGCCTATGATAGTTGTGTCTGTACTGAACATGTACAGACTTTATTTTCTTGTCATTATTATGTAAACAGTACAGTATAACAACTATTTACATAGCATTTACGTTATATTAAGTATTGAGTAATCTAGAGATGATTTAAAGTATACGGAAGGATGTCCGTAGATTATATGCAAATACTATGGCATTTTATATAAGGGACTTGAGAATCCTCAGATTTTGGTATCTGTGGGGGTCTTAGAACAAATGCCCTATGAATATGGAGGGAGAACTGTATTGAAAATTATTCACTGTTTATCTGAAATTCAAATTTAACTGTGTATTCTGTATTCTTATTTGCTATATCTGTCCATCTTGATCAATCATCTCCTTTGGAACATCTCAGCTAAGCTTTGTGGGTCTTTTATTGTCACGCTGGGTGTGGGAAATCTTGTGAAGTGATAAATATCTTGCATTTTTTTTCCTGAGATAAAAGACCATCAAGGGAGACATAAACCTTAAATGAATTCTGAAAATAAGTTTAACTTGAAGTGTAAGTGTATGCTTAGGAAATAACAACCCTCAATAGAGATGTGGCTCAGAAGAAAGCCAGGAGCTGGTACAAATACTTCTGTATCCACCGAAGTCTTGGGACCTCTCCTAAAGAACCGCAGGTGTCTTAGCTATAGCACTGCTGCTTGTCATCTCATGTTTTCTATAACAGGTCAAAGGCAAGTCCTACCCTAGGCCTGTATACAATTGAAATTAGGAGAGGAAACTGTTGGCATGAAACTTTGCAGAGCTTAAAATGCTGCCCCTTTGTCAGTAGGAGCTCCAGAGTAGAACTTTGACCAAAGAATCTTAACCATTTCAAAAGTGAGGACCACTTTTTAATAAAAGAAGAAATCTCAACCCCTTTGATAGTAACACGTTTAGTAGTAGTATAATGAGGGAAAGCTACTATAAAATGAAGAATGCTTTTAAATGAATGTATTTTTTATTAATCATGACATACACGAACAATTTAAACTTATTCATACATATATATGTGAAACATTTGAAAGTTATTCACACATACACATGTACAATCTTCTGAGTCCCCCAAAAGGACTCTGAGTTCCCAAGTCGGGGAACAAGTGAAGACCATCTTCGTGGGAAAAACCTCGAGTTACTTGATGAGGCTACCATTTACAGTATTCTTCTATTACTCTTCATGTCCCTCAGAGACCACCGCCACACACTCAGGGGCTAGGAACAGCCTGCACAGGAGGTGATCCCGAGATCTTCCTTCTCCCAGAGTTCTTACAGGCCTAGGATGATGAGAGGAAATGGAGTGGTTGGCATTCGAGCTGCCACCCTGTAACAAGGAAGCCAGAAAGGGATTCTAAAGTAGACTCTCCATGTGCATCTGTTTATAAATCCTCCTCTCTTGCTTGGTTACAAGACATCCAGAAGAGGGAGTGATTAGAACACCCACGCCCTTCCATTACCGAAGTTGTCACATACAGCCCAACCATTTCCCAATTGCCTTTCATTTCCAGGCAGATCAAACTATATAGATGAGCAAATGCCTGGATCATGTACATGGAATCAGAAATCTAGCCTTACTTTCTTTAAGGATTCTTACCAGATGCTTAAGAATGACCACCTTGCAGTATGAAATGAGATCAAGTTTGTGAAAAGCGTTTAAGAAGAGTGAAGCCGCTACAAATTAAAGTGGCATCATTATTCCTAGCAAAGACCAGTTTGGGAGATACACAATACACACTTCAGGTGACATGGGGTGCTGAAGAGGGCAGACCCCGCAGGTACCCCAACTGGAGGAACTAGAAGGCCTTTGGACAGCATCTGACTCAGCGGCTCACAAACTGCATTCTCAGGACCCCGTGACACTTTTGACAGCTGTTGAGAACCTCAAAGGGCTTTTGTTTAGGTGGGCTATGATCTATCAGTTTTTACCATGTTAGAAATTAAACTGAGAAAAGCTTCAAAGATTCTTTTAAAATTAATAATAAACTAATTACAGGTTAATATAAATTATGTATTTTATGAAAAATAATTATTTTTCCAAACAAAAAAGATGTTTAGTGAGAAGAGTGGCATTCTTTTGTTATTTTTGCAAATTTCTTTAATATCTTGCTTAGTAGAAGACAGACTCATTATCTCCTTCTGCCTTCAGTCTCTTGGGATATCACACATCATATAGAGACTGGAGAATTCCATTGTACACTTGTGAGAAAATGAGAGTGAAAAGGTAAAATGATAAAAATAATTTTGACCTCACTGCTCCCCAGGGTTCCCCAGATCACACTTTGAGAACTATTGATTTAACTTAATGATAAGGGCTTTCGTATAAATTGATTCAACTGCACCTCACAACAAGGTTTAAAAATGAGTTCTATTCTCCCGATTATACAGTAGGGGAAACTGAAGCTCAGAGAAGATAAGAAATTTGCCTAAGGTGAGATGACTGGGAGTTAAGCCGAGGTGCCCTGATAACAAACTCAACTCAGGCCTGGCTGTTCCCTATCTTTCTATCACTAATAGGAAAAGTTAGACCACTTGGTTTCTGAGTGGCTCCAGATTCTTCGTCTTCAACTCTAGTTATATAAATCACATCTGCAAATGGATTAAATCTTCACATCATTCCTGGAATGGGGGAAAACCGAATGCATTAATGAGTTAGCAATGGTTTTGCTGTTACTCTTCCTCTCCCACATGACATTCCTAAAATAAAATTTGCTTTCCTTTTTTCTTTCTGATTTCTCTGTATTTAACAATGATTTTTCTCTAAAGAATAATGAGAGAATCAGAAAGTTGTTCATCTGATGATCCAAAACACCACAGAGAGGTGATTTAGGATTTTAATGCATTTTTTTTTTTAAGTTTGCTAACTGTGAAGTTTGTTGCATTTTAAAATGTCTGTTGTTCTACCCTCTTAGAGAAGCGGTCAGCAATTTCCTCACTGCCCTCAGTTTGCAAAGAAAGAGCAGGAATCAACAGCAAGTTCCTCATCCTGCCATCTCTGGGAATATCTGGGCTGCCCTCAGAATCGCACTTTCTCTGATGGACCAACCAGAACTCTTCCAGGCGGCTAACCTCGGTGACCTGGATGTCCTCTTAAGAGCTTTCAACTTGGATCCTTGAAGGAAAAGAAAAAAATTAAAAACAATAATCCCTCATCTGAGTAATTGTACTGAGAAATGCAAAACTATTTTATTATGAATTTCAAAAAGGATAAACCAGATGTTCAAAAGGCCAGGGTGATAGAACCCAAGGGAATTCCTACAGACAATGCCCAGTCTCTGCTCAGACCCAAAAGCACAAAATGTTGTCTGTAGAGTCAAGGTCGCGCTCGAAAGAAGAATTGACAGACTCAAGACAAGCCAAGATAAAGTAACTGTTTGTGAATACTCTTTTCACAAGCTGCAAGCATATTGCAAAACATGTTCTTTGGGGGTTTTGTCCCCACTTGCAGCAGATGGCACATCTAAGGAACTTGCTCGTGGGACCCCTGGAGAAAGCACTGCCTCAGATCAGGGAATTCCGACTATTTCTGAACTTTCCCCTGAAATTCTCCCTTTTACAAGATTGACCATAGGTTGGGCCAAGGTGCATGCACATATACTAACTCTTGACTAAAGAGAGGCATTGCTTAAGCCTGTTCCAATTTTAACTTTTACTGTAGCTCTTTGATTCCAGAGAGGGAGCTTTGCTGGCAAAAGCAGTTTTTGCACTAGAAATTTCTGCTGTCCCAAATCAAAACTTTTCTGGGACTGTATATATGCACTTTAATATCTTATTTATGCCTTGCTGGAGTTTTGTTTTGTTGCTCCAATTTTTAACTTGGGGGTGAAAGATTTGAGAACTCAGCCTTGTTAGATCAATGGACCAAATAAAAATTCCTGAAAATAGTTTTCATAGTGTAGGGTTTTGAAGGAGTGTTTTTCTTAAAGCAGATATGACATAGGATGTAAATATGTCAAACACACGTGCTTCTTATTCACGTGCTTTCTGGGACTGTATGAACTTAAGCAAGAGATGAGGTACCGTCTCTTCATGCATTCTCTGCAGGGAGAAAGTTTGATGAGATTGTGATTTCTATGGAGTTGACATTAACTTGCTTAAATGTCATAGTTTACTTGCTTTCTAACTGCCCTGCACACCAATATTCCTTTTAAACTGTTAATATTTTAAATAGTATTTCTTAAGAGTGATAAATACATTTTTCCTAAAAATTATGTGTTTTCTTAGGCCATAATAATGTGCACTGCTCACCCTTTTGCATTCTAAGTGATAGAAGATCAATATTTTCTAGCTGAATCTCACTGAATGTCAGTGGTTTAATAAGAAAGATGCATGCCCCTTTGGCTCTCATTTTGCATATGTATCACATATCAGGAATTTTCTGTTGGCAGTGGTGTTTTATCTCATTGGTTACATTGCGCTCAGTTCTTCAGAATGTTTTGTGCCTGTTGGGGACTTGGTGATTATTTGAAAATTCATTTTTTAAAGATTTAGAAAAATTGTTTGCAAAGTGCTAATCAAAATATAATTTCACCAATGTCCAATTCTAGTGATTGTCCTAGTAAGTTGTCCCAATCTCCTTCATCTTTTCTCCTTCCTTCCTCCACAATCTTCCCAACGTAATCTGATCCCAACTGTTTCTTCATGTTCTTTGGTTAGTAATAGCTGATTACTTTCATGATTAGAGTTACCAAGCAAAACAGCATTTGGGTCAGAACAGTTTAATTGGGGAGTTAGCTTCTACTGGGAGAGCGGTGGGGGGGCGGGAATGTGCACACATGCTGAGAAATCGAACTCAGGTAGAAGTCCTCTCCTGTTACATTTGACGTCCCTGGAGTAGGAAGGAGCCTCAAGTAAACATGAAACCACAAGTACTTGAGGCTTACATGTATCACAAGCTATTCTAGTTTATAAAGACACAGACTTGAGGGCACTGTGGTGGAGGTTTTGATATTCATTTTCAAAGCTCATGTGGGCAAGGTGATGCCTGCAGCTGGGCAGCAGGAGGCAGACACATTAAGGCATTCACCCATCGTTGGGCAATAGTGACAGCCCAGTCCTGGCCTACTTCCCTACAGTCTCAGAAAAAAAGTAAAGCTCAAGAATATTTTCAAGAATGGTACTCTTTAGAATTTTAGAATGCTAGAAACTCAGTCTGGGAAGGACTCTTGGGGCCAGCCTCCAACCATGGTAGCTGCCTGCTTGAATATTCCTGATAGAATAGCATCCATTCTCTGCATGTTCCTTCCTCCTCCCAATCCCTGTGCATTCACTGGCTGGCCAGCTGACTTGCATCCGTCATAGTCCATTAAGAGCCTCTGAACAAAGGATTCAAAGCAAACTTTACAGGTGTTCTGTTTATGATGTCATTCTGTACTTTCAACAGTTACTGAATTTGCAATAATAATGGTAAGCTGTTTTCTTAGCTTTGCTGGCACTTCATATATGAGATCAGTAACAATTTAAAGCCTGACAGTAGGATAAATGCAGGATACCTTGATTTAATTTGATTGTTGCTAAGTGGTGGCAAATTTTGCTGCCTATGTTTTATTTTGCTGTTGAAATACAACGTAACTTTAAACTCCAAAGAGTTGTGTTAGAGGAGAATAGACAATTTTCTATTCCCATCATACTTTGGTAATTTGCAGAGGATTTGGTAGGACTTTCTCCAATCCATCTAGTGTCCATCAGAACCAAGATTTTCATAGGCTGTTGCCTGTCAGGAAGTATAGAATTATTGCCCAAGACATTTTTCAATAATATTTTTTAATAAAATTAAGTAAAAACAGTTACTAAAAAGCAAGTGAAAGTTTATAGAAATCAGAGCACCACGAGAAATTAAGTAGCAAGATTTTAGAATGGTCTTTATTGTATACATCTTTTTTTTAAGCAAATACACATTTTTTTTAAGGCAGAACTGGTTTTGGCTGTGAAATTGTCATTTAAATTACTCTTTCCATTTAAAAGGGTAGAGTGTCCTTGGTTCTTTTCTGAGGCACTCTGGGAAGGCTTTGAGTTTCTTTTTTCTTGCATTACTGCGTAATAGCCAAAGATCTCTTAGAGGATGGTACTATTTTACTAGAATGGCCACTCAATTGCATAGACGTGACTTTCAAGGACCAATTTCACCAGTAGATTGGATGAAAATGCAGGGAAAGCTGGTGAGCATTGCTAAATTTCAAAATATGTTATAATTGTATCTAGTGGGCTATTTCTACGTGCTGCTGTACCTTAACAGTGAGGAAGAGGTGGAGCGATAGGGGAGAGGAGAAGGAGTAAAGCATCCACTTACCGGCCAGTCGTATTAAGTCATCATTCCCTTTGCTTTCTCCCAAGATCACTCCCCATGACTCCTTGAAAGAAAGGCCAATCTTGTCCACCAGAAAACTTGAATAGAAAACTATGAGCCATGCTTTCTCAGCCAATCTGCATTTCAACAAAACACCAAACTCATGATACTTAACTGGGTTGGAAGGTCCAGGACACACTCACTTTCAGAGTTTGATGCCACTTCCCTTATTCTTTTCTTTAAAGGGAACTATTACGTTGAATCTTAGGTCCCTGTCTAGATATTGATACTAGATAAATCTTTCTAGTATATTCTTGCTCTACAAGCAAGACTTGAACACAATTGTAGCTCGTCCCACTTATAACAGGAGCTCCCAAATTCTGTACCATAAATTTGGTGATGATCTTGGGAATACAGAGAGAGCAAGATGGTCATTTTGGGTCCCTTCCTCATTGGCCTTGAATCAGTTCCACAAGACTGGACTGTACTTTAAGTTAGTTGTTGCTGCTGTTGTTTTATACCTTGAAATGCTTCTAAAAGCATTCTAGAAACAGGGTATTCTGAAGGCTTAATTCATGTGCCATCTTTTTGAGGCCTCCTATTTTAGAAATTATTACACATGCACACACATGATTTAACTTTGTAAAATAATTTCAAATTCATTCCCTCTCCAGATTTTACTGCAGTTTCCCTATCATCTCAGTATTTATAGAACTGGTTGAAATTAAACTGTTTTGAACTAAGAAGTAGAGATATATATATATATTTTTAAAGAGTGTTAGCAGATGAACTCTGGCATAAGGTTTGTAAAAAGGTGATTTTTAAAAAGTAAAACATATAACCTCAGGTACAAAAATAATGCATGCATTAGTACTTGCAAATCTGCCTACTCAAATATTAACCAAAGCATGCAAGATAACTTCACTGAATGTAAATTTACCCAGTGCATGACTAAGTCTCATAGGTTAGCTTATTTTTCCTTGCTTCTGAATAAGGAAGCATTTTCATGAACTTTGTGTTAGTTTTTCTATTTGCTTTTAATATCCTATCCTTAAGATTGTTTTCATGCCATCACACTGAACTTTACAGATATTCACACGTCTGGTTTATGCAGTATTGCAGCCAGTGCTGAACTAATCCTATGAGGAACCCAGGTACTTAGACTTCCAAATGATTTTTAAAAACCACTTGAGGCACAACAGATCCAAAACTAAAACAAAACCCACCTGTCTGAATGCTACTAAACAAAATCATGTTGACTGCCTCAGCACACTTTTGGGTTCTAAATTCTGAATAGCGCATTTCAAATTTTTCTAAAAGTTCAGGAATAAATCAGAAACACTGACATTCTGAATAAGATGGGGAGATAAATGTCAGGCACATGAAAACCATGATTAGGCAAAGTGGTCACGGGGACTTAATTTCCACAAATGTCACATAGTGACAGTGTGGGTGTCACACCATTGTCCTCAACACGGTCCCATTTGTATGGTGGGTGAGTTTCTTGGGAAACTTGAGAAATTTGACTTGGTCAATATGTCTAAAAACATTGAAATTCAGGGGTGATGAGGTGACTTCATGATCCCTCAGAACCAACTCGGAAGTCCTCTCATTGCCTTTTGCTGTGACCCCTGCTTTACGGAAAAACAAAGACAAACCCAAGGAGAAATGAAGGAGCAAAGCTCGGCAAGACGGGGCGGGTCTTAGGTTACTACCAGCTTTGCCACCACTCCCTACACGCCACACACACACACACACACACACACACACACACACACACACACACGAGCTCAAGGACAGGATTCCCCCAAGACACAGCCAAGACCATTGTGTGGACGCATTAAACAGTAAAGAGGAGAAGAACAGAAAATTAAAGTATGAGGCTTAACAAACTCTCATGTGGCATTTTGCCTTGAATAAAGTTTCCACTATGTGCAGCCTCTGCAGCAATCCCAAAATAACACGCTCTAGAAACAAGCGCCCCGATCTCAGAGCTGTTTTCTCAGGACCTTCTCTCCAGGAGAAGACTAACTTGCAATGTGGCAGAGTCGCAGCAAAATCCTGAGGGGCTCAGTGGGACACTGTGAGAAACCTGCACTCAAAATAACAAAGATGAAAAAAAGGACACGGAGCCAGTTCTTCGCTTAACAATAAAATGGGTGCAGTTTTTTTTTTTCTTTGAATTTCTTGAAGAGGGAAATGGTGTGACACAAAAAGGACTAAAGCAAATACTCAACTAGGTAGTTTGGCTAGATTTTCGCTCAGATATATAAAAGTTTTGCAGAGATACTATGAAAGAATTGTGCCGTGTGAGCAATGTGTTCATGATTGAATATGTTACCAGTAGTTAAAGGAAATACAGCAAACCTAAATTTTTACCCACTTCCTTTTGATTTCCCCCATATCATCGAACCCAAACACTCTTCAATTTTCATTGTCCAAGTTTATTTACATTGATTGGAAAAAAAAAAACCTGATTAATTTAGTAAACTTTTTACAAACTATAACAAGCATTTATTAACTATTTAGAAAAGACGTTTCTATATATTTTGTATATCTGTGAATATTGCATATCTAGTCTAATCTAAAAATGTTGTTTTGAGACAAATTCTTCTGTGATGCTTCCTTGTCATGCTCAATAATGTTTAAAATCTTGGGATTTCATTTTTAAGCTGAAGCAAATAACAAAGAAAAAATTTACCTTTAAATGTTTACATTGAGTTTCTAAATTAAAACCAACCCAAATTAAGTGACCAATAGTAAATTCATGGCAATGGGGGAAGGAGGTATAAAAGTTATTGGCATACTAGGTGATAATGTATCTGTGTATTTAGTGAAATATTATGTATCATAGCACAACTCTATTGGGTATTAAAGCTTCATCTTGGTATTTCTCTGCATTGCTCTTTGAAATAAAATTACAACCATAAAAATAACCTCTTATCATATTGATGTGTTTAATTTACTCAGTCGGCTTATAATTTGCAAAGTACCAAGATTAAGGTAGTATTTTTGTACTATTATTGAAGCATGCCTTCCCTTTTTCACATTATTAAATTGTATTTATATTTGTGCAATTTTAAACTATGTTTTCAAATAAACTTTGCGGCTTCAAGGTCTTTTCAGGAATCTTTCAAAATGGGATTTGGAGATCAGAATTGCTTCAAATCAAATAGAATCCAATTTGTACTACTGGCTAAAAGGTCCTTTTATTGAATATCACTAGATATGATTTTGCATGAGTTATCTGGAAATCAGGAATGCATTTTTAGATATAAAACAAAACTTTAAAATCTTCCTCCTTTGTTAATTTTTTAAGACTAAAATATTATTTAACCTGAAATTGGATTTTGTGATTTTTTTTTTAGAATAAAAGTATTAAAATATATTTCAGTTTTAGGGTCTGTTTTATTTTTTCTTTTTGGGTCGGTCAGTACACATTTGAGCACCTACTATGTGCGGGTACTGTTCTCATGTGGGACGGTGGTAAGTAAATCAAATCAAACCTGTTCTTGAAGAGCTTAGATTTCTGTGAGAGACCAACAAATGCTTTCACAAATAAGAACGTCATGTGTCGCAAAGTGCTAGAAGAACAAGGCAAATCAGGTATTATGAGTTGACTGGGGCCTCCACCTACAGGTGGTCAGGAAGGGTTTCTCTTAGGTGACGATTGGGCTGAGATTTCAACAACAGGAAGCCAGCCAAGTGGAGATGGGGACAAGCGTTCCCGGCAGAGCCAACAGCTAGTGCAAGATGCCAAGGCAAGAATGAGCTTGGTGTGTGTTCCAGGAGAAAGGAGCCCAGGGCGGCGAGGGCTGTGAGCTGGGGAGACCTCAGGAGATGCCCTGGCAGGGCAGAAGATTCTCTGAGGCCTTCCTAGAGCAGGGGAAAGGGCAGATTTGCCCTCAAGCAGAGGAGGATCTGTCTCCAAGCAGAGGTGCGATGCCATTGAGACAGAAGTTTCTGTGTTTCCAAAATGTTTGCTAACTATAAAGTTCTTGAGTGGTCAGGTTGGTGAAGGAGGGAACAACAGGCTCGGATGAAGAGACCTACACAGGGAGACTGGAGCACCCCGTTCTCCCTCTTCACTCTCCCCTTTTGATGGGAGGCAGCATGTAACCTTGGTGGGACTCCATTTTCTCCTCTAGAAAATCAAGCTGTACATCTTTCTTTCTTGCATCACTGTTATTCTATATAAGGTAAAATTCCATCTACCTAGTGCTGAATTGTGGCTTCTCTCCCTAGCCCTTGCATAACTCAAGCCTTTTTTATGTCTCCTACCCTCACTTTTTAAACATGAATTATATTAATTTCCTCAAATAGCTGCTTCACTTCATGGGTATATATAAAAGCAGCCCAAGTTTTGAAGGTTCATTACATTTCTTTACAAGGCTCCTTAAGGTAATACCTTACCTACCTAGTACTTTAGGGCTCACAATGGACTTACGTATTTTTTTCCTTAGTTAGACCTCATAATAAATAATGCTGCCTGGTAATCATCTTAATGAATCAGAACTTTGGGAACTGATGATTAATTTTAGTATTTTGCCCTGTGGAACTAAACTACTGATTCTCAGTAGGGCCCCTGCTTGAGTTTTCTCAGGTGAGTAGAAGGCCAGGCCTTCCCAACCCAAGTTCTTTGAAAGGGAAACAGAAAGGAAACTACCATTTACCAAAACCTACCATGTCCCAGATTCCTAGGCGGGACGTTTCTACTCTGCCATTTTAACCCCAATGGACACCCAGGTCCTATGCCCTTGATCAACTAAGAACTGTATCCAGTCCATAATTAATATTACTGCAAATAATAAGCATAATAGCAAAAACTGTGCCAGGTGAAAAAATGTCTTTTAGATTAAAAACAGACTAAAGATCACATATAATACTAAAAACTGCAAAAACTGACCTGGGAAAAAGTAGGCTTGAGAGAAATTACCAAGATGATGGCTAACACTGCTCATAGTAAAATTTGCTATTGATTAAAAATTGACAAAAGAATAAAATCTTCTTTTTTGTGTGTGTGTTACTATGGAAAGATATATATATATATATATATATATATATTTTTTTTTGTGAGGAAGATCAGCCCTGAGCTAACATCCATGCCAATCCTCCTCTTTTTGCTGAGGAAGATAGGCCCTGAGCTAACATATATTGCCAATCCTCCTCCTTTTTTTTTTTCCCTTTTTCTCCCCAAAGCCCAGGTAGATAGTTGCACGTCATAGTTGCATCCTTCTAGTTGCTGTATGTGGGACGCCACCTCAGCATGGCCGGACAAGCTGTGCGTCGGTGCGCGCCCGGGATCCGAACCCCAGGCCACCAGTAGCAGAGCGCGCGCACTTAACCGCTAAGCCACAGGGCCCGCCCCAAAATCTTGATAAAATTTAGATTTGCAAAATTTGACCTGGTAAAGCTGGACCCCATGGAAATAATGGCTGCAAAAGGGAATTTGCAATAGCCAGAGTTATTATAGGGACAATTTGAGGAGGACCGAAAACTAACTGATGACTCAGACTGTCCTCATAAAATTTACAGAATTGATACCACTAAAACTAATTTCATTGAAATAGACAGAAAAATGTAAAAGCTTAGGAAGACTTCAACTGGATAACTATTTCACATCTTCTCCTCTCTCCTCAAATCCCCAATCTCCCCCATGCTCCCTCCAAACTGATGATCTTGCTTCCTACTTCCCTGAGAGAATTAAAGCAGGCAGGAGAGAACTCCCGGACTCCCAGTGCTCCATCTCCTCACGACCGTTCTGTGCTCCAGGTCTCTGCCTTCCTCCTGTCCCCACAGACGGGCTTCCTAGCCCATGCCTAAAGTCAGCTCCACCAGATCCCATCAGCTCTTGCCTGCAGTGGACCAGCAATTCTTCCCTCTCTCTCCTACATCCTCAGTAATTCATTTTCTGTTTGACTATCTTATTTCTTATATTTAAAAAAAAAAAAAAAACTTCTCTTGATCCCATCCCACTTCCCATCAGCCAGCAGCCGCTTGTTTGCTTCCCTTTGTAGCAAAGCTCCCCAAAGAGTTGTCTTCTTCTGCAATTCCTCTCCCTCCAAACTGTTCCCATGGAGATCACCCACGACCTCCAAGTTGATCAATCTCACAGTCAACTCATCTTACTCATCTATCAGTAATTTGACAGTTGATCACTCTCAACTGCTCACGATGCTTTCTTCACTTGACTCCACTTCCAGGCACCATTCTCTCGGTTTTTGTCCCCCTTGGTAGTCACTCCTTTCAGTCTCCTTTGCTGGCTCATCTTCTCCCTGATGTCTTATGTTGAAGGGCTTAGTCCCTGGACCTCTTCTATTTCCTGTCTCCCACATTGGTGATTGCACCCACTCCCAGGGCTTTAAATACCATCTAGATACCAACAACTCCCAATTTTATATCTTCAGGCTAGATCTCTCTATCAAGACCTAGAGTTGTATATCCAGCTTCCTACTCAACATCAACCATGTAGGTCTAACAGGCATTTCAAACTACACCTTCCAAACTGGACTCCTGATCATCTTTCCCCATTACCACCCCCAACCCCACCACGCCTTCCCTATCTTGGTTGATTGCAACTACATTCTTCAGTTGCTCAGAACAAAAACTCTAGGGTCTGCCTTAGCTTCTCTCATCCTCTCACACTCCACATCCTATCCATCAGGAAATCCTACTGGCCTTCCCTTCAAATATATCCAGAATCTGACCATCCCTACCACTTCCACTGATACCACCCCATCCATCTGAGCCCTCATCCTCTCTCACCTTGCTTACCACAGTAGTTTCTACTTCTATCCTTGCCCTCCTATCATCTAGTCAAACCAAAGAACAATCTTCTTGAAACTTTGGTCAGTTTGGGTTACTGCTCTGCTCAAGACCCTGTAATGGCTCCCCATTGCACAAGCCCTTCCCATGGCCTCCTAGGCTCAGGTGATCTGGCCCCTCTGTGCCCTCCTCTCCCACTACTCTCCCCCTCACTCCCTTCTCTTGAACCACACTGATCTCATTGCTGCTTCTCTGACATATCAGATATGCTCTTGGCCTGGAGACTTTGCTCCAGCTTGTCCCTCTGCCAAGCATATCTTTCCCCTAAACATCTGTTTGTATGACTCCTTCACCTCCTGGTTCAAATCGCACCTACAAAAGATGCCTTCCCTGAGTACCCTATTTAGTACGGCAATCCGCACCTCCACCTCTGCTCTACATTTTTTTCCCATAGCACTTAACATCTTTTAAAATATTATATAATGTATTTATTTCTTATGTTTAGTATGTCTTTCCCTGCTAGAAAACAAACTCAACAAGGGCAGAGATCCTTGTCTACTTTGTTTACTGATAAATTCTAAGAAATCAATGCCTAGCACATGGTAGACGGTTAGTATTTATTGAATGATGAACCATGCTATATGGATTAACAAAATAAATTGGCTTAATGGAATTTTCTCCAGAAAAATATCTTTGAAAAAAGTCATCAATGTTGATATAATTCTGATTCTTTAAAAAAATTTTTTATTTATTTATTTTTTCCCCCCAAAGCCCCAGTAGATAGTTGTGTGTCATAGCTGCACATCCTTCTAGTTGCTGTATGTGGGACGTGGCCTCAGCATGGCCAGAGAAGCAGCGCGTCGGTGCGAGCCCGGGATCCAAACCCGGGTCGCCAGCAGTGGAGCGCGCTCACTTAACCACCAAGCCACGGGGCCGGCCCTAAAAAAATTTTTTTAGACTGAAACAAAGGGTCAAAACCTCCATAGCGTCAAATGCTATATTGGTTAAAATGGTGACGTAAAATAAAATAGCACAGTACAAATATCCTGTGTCAGGGGCTGGCCTGGTGGCATAGTGGTTAAGTTCGCATGCCCCGCTTCAGCAGCCCAGGGGTTCGTGGGTTCAGATCCCAGGCGCGGACCTACACACCACTCATCAAGCCGTGCTGTGGCAACGTCCCACATACAAAACAGAAGAAGATTGGCACAGATGTTAGCTCAGGGACAATCTTCCTCACCAAAAAAAATATATATATATATACATCTCCTGTGTCCACCAGGCTGTCAAATGCTTTACATAACTCATATGTTATTTGCCCACTGCACAGATGAGAAGACTGAGTCTCAGGATATTGAGTGCTTACCAAAGTCACACAGCTAGTCTGTGTTGGGAACAGGATTTGAACTCAAGGCTACACACCTCTGCTCTTGCCATTATACCACTCTGCCTCTGTACCACACTGAAAGACTTTTCCTACTAGATTTTTAAATAATTGGCTGCATGAAGATGAGAATAACTCCCTGTTTTCCTATTAAATTTCCCCACTACGACTGAAGTTTGTCACTGACTACAGTTGACAAGCAGGGCCACAGGTCACATAGCACATACACACACTGGGAGACTCTCCCACTGGGTACAACGGGATACAGCAAGTCAATGTGAGCAGCAGCTGACTTGCAAACATTGTGCTAAAAACTTCACAATTCTCTGAGTCATAAATAATCCTTCATCCCAATCATTTCCTTCTCCTCTTATCCCCCTCACCAAAACATATGGCACAACACTGATGTCAGTCAATTTACTTGGATTTTTAAAAATATATAGGTTCATTCTTTTAAAAATTTTAAGCATTGAATGGACATATTTTAAGTAGTACTTAGCACACCCTATATGGTTGGCAAAATAATGTCCCCCCAAAGATGTCCACATCCTAATCCCCCAAATCTGTAAACGCGTTACCTTACATGGCAAAAGGACCACTGCAGATGTGATTAAGTTAAGGATCCTGACACAGAAAGATTATACTGGAATGTCTAGGTGGGCCCAATGTAATCATAAGGGTACATATAAGAGGGAGGCAGGAGAGCCAGTCAGAGGAGATATGACCAGGGAAGCAGGCACTGGAGCAATGCCAATGTTGTTCGGAGGCCATGAGCCAAGGAACGCAAAGAGCTTCTAGAAGCTGGAAAAGGCAAAGAATGGATTCTCTCCTACAGCTTCCTTGCTGACATCTCGATATTAGTCCCGTAAGACCCATTTTCAGATTTCTGACGTAATAAACGTATGTTGTGAGCCACTAAGTTTGTGGTAATTTGTTATAGCAGCAGTAAGAAACTCATACACCCTACAAATATGGTGTTATAGAAATGCCAAAATCCCTCAATACAATCAGTGTTGATTCTGCTTATACCTGTGTTAAGGAGGTCACCAGCAAACTGAGAACCAGGGAACCACAGAAAAGTCTCGATTGACTCCAATATTCGACTTGACATCCGGTAGAGAAAGTCTACAAGACATCAGACTCCTTCTTGCTTCGGCGCCTCCCTCCTTCACAGAGGTAACATCTCACCATTGATGTTCTGCTATTGATGGGGACTAGGCAGCCTTGTGCCCACACAAAGAAACCCTAAAAAACGTAAAATGAGTCACTGTCTCAAGTTACCTGTTCCACTGACGGATGAGAACCTGCAAGGGGCAGAATCAGTTTACTTGGCATTTTGTTTTGCAAAAAAAAAGAGCCATAAAGGGACCTCAGATTGTGAGAATAGCTTTTAATTTTAAAACAATTGAAGCAATAAATCATCCATCTCTCTTCTCATCACAGGCAAATATTCTCCCAAAACATTTGAGATATTTTAAACAACAACTGACTAGTGCAAAACAAAATAAATACAAACTCTTTCAGGAGCCAGCATCACCACCGGCCGGGCAGGTGGGCGCGGGGAGGAGCACTGATGCGTCGACAGCGGCAGGATTCGCACAGTGTTTCAACACACCCAGCTCTGATCAGACTAAACAATGCCTGGGGAGGGGAACCCACAAGAGAATGTTGCCTAGAGTGAAACGAATATGCCCAACACCCTCATGTGGCTAACACCCTTGACACCTGGAAGATGCTTGAAAAATCATTGTAACCTTAGCAACTTTTAGGCAAAGCTGAAGGAATGGGGCTTGGGGCTCATTTGCTTTTGTTTCTCAATTGGGGTCTGATACATATTGGTTTTTATATAGAAGAATCTGATGCTTTCTGGAAGGCATGCAGTGCCTCACAGGGCTTCCAACTCTAATGAAATATTTGTGTTGCTTCTATCTGGATGCGTCACGAGAATTATCTCCCACACGTACAGTATTTCACTGCCTACCCCATGCCGTCTAGTCTAGTCTAGAGCAGCACCATCCAACAGAAGTACAATGCAAGCCACATGTCTGATTTTAAATTTTTTGGTAGCAACATTAAAAAAAGATAAAAAGGAACCGGTGAAATTTTAATAATATCTTAATATATTTAAAATATGGTCATTTTGGCATGTAATCAATATCAAATATTGATGAAATATTTTACATTCCTTTTTTTTTGGTACCAAGCCTTCAAAATCTGCTATTTTATATATACACACAATCTCAGTTTGGACAAGCCAAATTTCAAGAGGTCATTAGCCACATGTATTGAATAGCGCAAGTCTAGAGAATCTTAATGTAAGCTCTTTCAGGATGATTTACTGGGTAGGGAATCTCTGTTGCACTGTGCAGTTGATCTTATACACCAGCTTAAAAGTGTAGAACCTTGTTCTGTAACCTAGGAATTTTGAACTAAGGTGAAGGATAGAATCACATATTACGTACTCCTATCCCTTGGTCCTGCCCGTGTCACCTGCCAGCTCCCCAGGGATGGCCAGTACAGATGGATGTGACTTAGCAACAGCGATGCCTACAAGATGAAAAGACATCCTTTCTGGGATAGACAACTTTCTCAAGACTTATTTGGGGATCATAGCTATAACTGAATTAGAATAAGACAATATTCTATAAATGTTACAGATTTAGCTGAAGGTAGTTTTGAGGTTTTTCAGAAAGTGTTTAAAATGGATGTCATTTTTGAGGGGGATGGTAACAAAGTACTGCATGGACCGGGAAGTGGAGAGTTTCAAAAGTGGGGAAATGAATGGGATAATTATCAAAGAAAGTAGCAATAGAAGCCAGGGTGGGGACACTAAAAACGAGGCAGGTTCTAAACTGGGGTGTGTGAACCATAACAAACCAAAAACATAACATCTAATCTCTATGCAATCCCTCACATCTCCATGTCTGACCCCAGCAGTAACCATAGGAAAATAAAAATAGAATTGTATGTTAGGGCAGGAAAGGACTTCTGAGCTTATCAGGTCTAACACACTCATTTTAACGAAAAACACCCAGAGTGGTAAAGTGAATCGGCCCATCACACGCAGAGGTGGAGTCGGGCTACAAACCCAGGTGCTCTCACTATGAATTGCAGGTAGGGGTCCATCCAGTTCGAGGAAATAAATGATGGTGGGAGTGACAGGCTCATGCTACTCGCACCAGACTTCTTGAATCTCAAAGTGAGCTCGGGGGAATGGCAGGCACATTCTCTTGTAGGTGGGAGAAAACAACCAAGTCAATTCCAAATATTGAAGCAATGTTGATGCAAAATAGCATGAAAACAGGATTCTTCCAATCGTTCTGTGTGCATACTTTTCCTCCCCTTTAAAAAAAGATTCCCGATCTGAACCAAACTGGAGTTCTGATTAGTTACATGGGCATTTAGGCCAAATGACAAAATAAAAACTTTGATACGTTACATTTTTCAAAGACACATTCATTGGGATTTTACACAAATGGATATCAAAAGATATTTACAGGAAAAAAGTGCTCTCTTTCACACGTACATCCACACACAGTGAGAATTTCACAATTATACCACCACGCCTCACACAGAGGACTCCTAACAGGCTGATAATCAGTTTACAAAATCCACACATTATTCCAGTTTTCCGTAACAAATAGTCTCATCTACACACAGGTGTAAAATTAAGCAGTATGTTCCAGACTTTTAATTCCAGGGAAACCTGCCTTGTATATATTAAGGTATACACATAAATACATTTTTAAGTAAGAAAGAAATCCATTATTTGCTCCAGTTTTTCCCAATTCTTAATCTGAAATAAAGAATAAGCACATATACAAAACTTTGCCTTGTAGAAATAGCCCTTCGTTTTGTGAGGCAGAAAAAAAAGGGCAGCCATATTATACTTTCTTACAATATGATTAGGCATCAAAAAGGCTAAATTTCTTTTTCTACTTAATGAAATTAAATAATATATAGCCTATAATCTTATATACTGATTTTACATCATTAATTTTGCAAAGTTTATCATAAAATTTTTTTGTTCAAAATACACATGCTATCGCTGTCCACATTTCAATCCAAATCCCCAGTCACCCTCCCACCCCCAAAAAGGCCTTCGCTTTATAATAGCATTGAAAAGAAGTCATTTTTGATGTGTGTTTGGAGTCATTATTCTATGGTACTCAGCCCTAAAGAGACTGGATTTTGTAAGGCTGCTCAGCGTGGGGACTGCGACAGGAGTCAGGGACTCATGTAACAGAGTGGGGCTGCTTTAGGCTATGGAGTCAATGTTAAAAGGTGACACAAGCAGGCATAGTTTAGTAGAGAATTACTGCACCATGAGCTCCCTCCTTCTGCCAATCTCACTTGTTCCCAACTTGAAGAAAACATCAGATGAGAGAAGGGAGGGAGCATACTCTACTAAGACCCACATGGCACACCACCTGCTACTCCTCAAGGTTCATCCTATCAAATCTCCCCAGATCCTCAAAGCACAGTTGGAAAGAGAGGGCAAGCGTCATCACACCATTGTGCAGATGAGAAAAGTGAGGCACAAGGAGGATGAGGGACTTGCTCAGCTAGGGGCAGCACCCTGGTGTCCAGGCCACAGGCCTCGGGCTCCGTGTCCATCACTGACATGGCGTAAATGATCTCCTGTGAGACGATCCCATTATAACCAGAATCCTGATTGTTTAAAACTCACCATGTCATTATCCACCATCTGCGCTGTATTTCACCCAACTGGTTCTACTTTATTTTCCTACAATTTCTAGAGAGAGCCTTTCTACCAATCAAATGCACATTTAGCAGACAGCAATAAAGTTTTCATTTGACTGAATAATCTGAAATAGAAATTCCAGAGACCCTGGAATTTGGCACAGGGCAGTAGGAAAATTATATAGCATTATCATTCCATTTTTTCCTCACATTTGAAACTCTGATCTAACCTCAGGTTACAACGAAAATACTGAAATACTGAAATGTAAATGATGGTCTTTCATAATGTCATATAAAGTTTCTTTGCATCTGAAACCCTTCAAGTACCCAAGATCATGCTGTGGTCGCAGCAGATAAGCAGTGAAGGCAAGTCAGGAGGTGATTAGCCAAGAAAGGGCAGAGTTGGGACTCTGGCCCCAAAAAACGTAGACATGGAGGCAGGCAAAGAGCTTAGAGACGAGAAAATTACAGACAAATTTGGGGCACTTAACATGACTCCAGGGAGTTGTCATGTGTTACGGTAAGAAGAGATCAGCTATTTTAACTAAAAATACACACTATACCTTAGCGGGAAGGGCTGCTGAGAAACAGAACTCGTCTACCTTTGGCAAAGTACGGTATTGTGCTCCTGTGGGCATCTGGCTTTACACCATCAAATGTCACAAACCCAAATGAATTCTTGACAGCACTTAAAGGGACAACTCAGCCCTTTTTACGCCTGAAAATCTAAGCGGGGAACTAATTTTTTAAACTGTTCCTGAGTTATAGTTTCTTTCAACTATTTACTTGCTTTGTCTAGCTATGCTTAATCTCAACTGTTTTAACCTTTAAAAACCAACCTGTCACAGATTTTCTAGTTGACTATAAAGGTCTCACACTCTTGGTCTCATTCTCACACACATTCACACAATTGTAGTATGTATTTCGATATGATTAAATTAAAAATATCTTTCATTGCAGATGCTGTAATCTACTATACATAGATAGGTCAGAAATTATTGTGTGTAATGAAAAAATTATGTCACAAATAAAGCCCAGCTCAGTTACTGATTTTCGATATGAAACAAAAGTGGGCTTTTCGTTTATTGTGGGTGAGGCCACACGACTGGCCCCATTACTCGGTTTCTCTGGAGGCCACTACCACTGACCCCCAAAGCAAAATAGAGGGCTGGTGGCACATTCTCATTTTTGATGTGCCAGTGGCAGATCCCCCACCAGCAATATGAATACTTTTTTTAAAAAATCATCCTCTCCTTGAACATTTATAAAAAGAAAAACTATCTACAGTAGTGTATCATCACTAATAGAAATTTCTTCCCAGTTCTATTTCAGATGTCAAATGATGTTCTTTAAATAAACTATAAATACCCCATGTATTCCTTCATGTCTGGCTGTTCCAACTTTTTTCTTTTTCTTTTTTTTGGCAAATTAAAAAGGCGCATGGCTTCTTCTCGCCAATTTGTCTGTCTGAGGTTTAGCTTGGTATCCTGCGATAAAAGTACATGTAGCCCAGGTCTTTAGGGGGCCTTTCAGAGGCACAAACTTTGTGATCATTGTAGATCACCCATCTGAAAACAAAAGACAAAAGCATTTAATGGATTTAAGTCAGTTCCAGGAAACTCTGCAGAGAAAAGTTATTGCACTATACTTAAAATAATCAAGATGTTTTAAGATAACCAACCTCAAGTTTGTGGTCTAAAAAACAAAATGCTGGTGGGAAATTGCTTTTTATTCTTGAGCTTAGTCAAAAAGTAACAACTAAGGAGCCTCCAATCATTTTAAATCCTCTGATCTCATAATTCTGTTTGTAGAAATCCATAGATAGCCTCAGAAATGGAGTCCAAAAGTTATGTACAACAGTGTTTATTTCAACCTTAGGTATAAAACTAGCTAAAAATCAGAAGTAAATAGCCATGCAGTGAACTATTATACAACTATTAAAATATCTTCAAAGAATATGTGGTAAAGTGGGAAAATAATCACAATATAATACAAAGTGGGAAAAAATATGTTAACAAAATTGTGTAATACTTTATTATTACTTTATTATTAAATAATATTTATTATTATAAAGTATTGCATACATACTTTAAGGTTTTAGAAAAGTTGTAAATACACATGTATATTTATACGTAGTGTGTGTGTATATAGACATATACACTCTCTCCCAATGAAAACAATAAAGCAAAGAGAAATATACCAAAATACAGACAATGGTTATCTCTAGGTTTCCAGATGACATATTCTTTGCCTGTTTTTGTATTCTACAAATTATTTTTACAATAAATTTTATCGCTTTTTAAATTTTAATGATGCTATTTTTTCTCAAGAAAAGTATTTTTAAAAGAGCTATCATGCTTGGTAATAAAAAGAATTCACTATAAATCAAGTCCCTGTGCTCAACTATTTTATTAATCAAGTTGAAAAGACAAGACTAAAAGACACACCAAAAAGGAACGCAACTGAGTTCTGGGTGGGAACTGGTCACTGCTGCAGTGGGAGACATGGGGTGAGAGGTCAATGTCCTAGCAGGAGAGGCCAAGGTTACGTGTTTCTCCAGCGTCCATGTGCCTGAGCACTGACTCAAGCAGGAGTGCTGACCCACAGGCCGCTCAGAAGGGAGCTCACGGAAGGGAAACCAGTGGGGCCCATGGAGATCCAGCCTGGGGAGAAGGTTCTGAAGAGAACAGCAGCCTTACATCCCATAACTATCTCATTCCCTGTTCACTACACATCTAACAATCCTACTTAGAAAGCCAAGAAACCTATCTCAAGGCTGCAATAAGGCAAAACACTGGACATTCAGGGTTGTCACATAAAACACAGGATACCCCATCTTCGAATATCAGGTAAGCAACAAATAATTTTTTAGTATAAGTATGTCTCATGTAATATTTGAGACAATATTTACAAAAAATTTATTCATTGCTGATCTAAAGTTCAAATTTAATAGGGTATCCTAGTTTTCTCTTTTTTTTTCTTTTTGCTTTGTTCGCTGAATCTGGCAATCCTATGGAGGTTCCAATTATGATATACATTCTGCTGCAGGATGCATCTTCATTTGGGGGAGTCACCTTGGTATGACGATTGCGAGTGGCTTTGAATACTAGCTCTGACACAGCTACTTATGAGCTAAGGTCAAGCTACTCAGCCTCCCTGAGCTTCAGTGTCAGGATGTATAAAATGGCTGTAAGGGTAGATCCCTACAAGACCATTGTGAGAATCAAATGAGATAACATGAAACACCTAGTAGAGGCACCTAGTGCCTGTCACATAGCAGGTGCTCAATAACACACAGGTATCATTTACCTTCTAAAAAAGACTCACCTTCCTTCCTTTTTGATATGGCAAACATAATGGCCACTCATTGTAGATGTTCCCATGTGACTGATGAATGCAAATAGTTCATACACTATGAAGGAGGAAACAACTCAGTTACAAGACAATATTTCAAGAAATCAACAGCAATTCTGATCAGAATTTAAAGCCAACGAGAGTGTAATCCAGCCACTGTTTAGATTGGAAGACAAAAAGTTTATTTACCTTGTTATGCTGAGAACACACACCACCCAAAGTGACACCAAATTCAACCTGCAAATTCATAACAAAGCAGGACATAAACTATCAAAGTACAGCTGACATTAAGTTCACCTCTGGAAGGGGCTTAAGAATCCCACAGCCCAGTCTGGTGGCAAGTTCATGTCTAAAAGGGTAGTCTTGGCTCTATCACTTCCAAGCAGCATGAGGCTGGAGAAGTTGTTTCATCTCTAGGAGCCCATTTCTTCATAGAGATGAAAAAATCCACCCACTTCACAAGGTTGTATGAAGTTTACATGACCAATTCAGACTAAAATATCATACAAATGTCAGGATTATGAGGAAGACAGCAGATAGCTGTTATCATCTATAGCAAAAGATAATGCTTTAGAATATGCTTCTTGTGATTTCTGACTTGCTCATAATTATAAACTATATGGGACCAAAATTCAGGCTTCATGTTTTCTAAACAAGTAGCTATATAGCCTCTTAGAGCATTAGACTGATGTTTATTCTCTAACTAGTACCTCCTACCATCTAGCACAGTATTCTGTACCAAATCCACGTTGAATGAATTTCAGCTCATGCTCCCCTGGCCAAACCTAGACCTACACAACACTGTGGACTAGTACCGGTCCACTCCACAAACTGTTACAGACTACAACAAAATAGGTACAGAAATTGAGTGAGCATTTATAAACTTTGAGAATAATATTCATGTCTGTTGAATCTAATAAGAAAAAAAAATGGGCTTGCATAATCATTTTTGTACTACTCAATTTTTATTGCATTTTCCCAAGTATTGGTTCTGGACAGACCCTTTTCCCTTACCTCTCCCTCTCCTATTCTCTCTCTTTCTCTTACTGTTCACTCATGCTCAATCACTTACTCAGCTGTGAATCCCCAGTCCTCATTTTACTCACTCTTCAGCACATCACAGACTGCTGATCACCTCCTCCTTCCTCAAATATTTGCACCCAAGACACGACCCTTTCTTGGTTGTCCAGCTGCCTCATCGGTTCCTCCTCATCTCCCTGACCTTTAAACGTTGATGACCTGGAGCTCGGATCTCAGACTTTTCTTTTCTCTATCCTGACTCTCTCTCTGGATGACCTCATCCAGTCTCATGGCATTAAATGGAATTATTTTCTTAATTTCTGGAATGTTCATTGCTAATGTATGGAAACACAATTGAATTTCATATATTGATCTTATGTCCTACAACCTTGCTGAACCCATTTGTTAGTTCTAATAGATTTTTTAGTGGATTCTTTAGGATTTTTTGTATATAAGAGCACATCATCTGCAAATAAAGATAGTTTTACTTCTTCCTTGCTAATCTGGGTGCCTTTTCTTTCTTTCTCTTGCCTAATCGCCTTGGCTAGAACCTCCTCTTACAATGTTAAATAGAAGTGGCAAGAGTGGACATCCCTGTCTTGTTTCTGATCTTAGGGGAAAAGCATTTAGTCTTTCACCATAAGTATGACGTGAGCTGTGGGTTTTTTGTAAATGCTCTTTATGAGGTTGAGGAAATTCCTTTTCATTCCTAATTTGTTGAGCATTCTCTCCTCAGCCTTATCTATCTTTGTCAATGGCAATTCCATTCTTCCAGTAACTCAGGACAAAATCTTGACTTCTCTCTCACACTCTTTACACACACCCAATCTGTCAGCAAATGCTGTCAACATTTCCTTCAAAATATATCCAGAACCCAACCACTCTTACCACCTCCACTAGTAACCCCTGATCCAAGTTACTATCACCTCTTGTCTGAATTTTTACGGTCGCCTCCCAACTGGACTCCCCGCTTCCTTCCTTGCCCCCTACCGACTACACTCAGGATGGCTGTCAGAGTAGTCTTTTTTTTTTTTATATATATATATATATTTTTTTTTTTGTGAGGAAGATCAGCCCTGAGCTAACATCCACACCAATCCTCTTCTTTTTGCTGAGGAAGACCGCCACTAAGCTAACATCTATTGCCAATCCTCCTCCTTTTTTTCCCCTTTTTCTCCCCAAAGCCCCGGTAGATAGCTGCATGTGGTAGTTGCACATCCTTCTAGTTGCTGTATGTGGGACGCAGCCTCAGCATGGCCAGACAAGCGGTGCGCCAGTGGACGCCCGGGATCAGAACCCGGGCCGCCAGCAGCGGAGCACACGCACCTAACCGCCAAGCCAGGGGGCCAGCCCCTGTCAGAGTAGTCTTTAATGGAAGTCAAATTGTGGTTATTACTGTCAAAAACCCTCCCAGTGACGTCCTATAACTCAGAGTGAAAATCTTACTCTTACAGTGGCCTATGAGGTCCCCCCACCTCCTCCCACTCACCCCCTCATTCCACTCCAGCTACTCCAGCCTCCTGGCTGCTCCTCAAACACACCCAGCATGCTCTGGCCTTCAAGCCTCTACACTTATTGTTGCCTCTACCTGAAACTCTTCTTTCAGATGTCACATGACTCATCCCTCACTTCATCAAAGTCTCAGATCAAATGTCACCTCAGAGAGGCCTTCCTGAACCACCTTATAAAAGAGCAACCCTCCCTTCCACCCAACCCTCACCCCAACCTTGCTTTACCGTCGTCCTTCTAGCACTAAGTAACACCTGCCATGTCACATACTTACTTGTGCATTCATCGTCTATCTCCTTTTACCTCAGGCTAGAATATAGCTCCATAAGGACAAGAAGTTTGTCTGTCATGTTTACTGAAATATTCCAGGCAGAGAGAACGATGCCTAGCATGCAGTAGGCACTTAATAAGTATTTGTTGAATGTATAAATAAGTGAATTAAGGAATGAGTCCCTTCACTCCATTTCCTCACTTGTTTTTATATCACCTTATATTGTATATATTTTTATAAACCACCTACCAAGGTATAAATTGTGGTATAAATTATGGAAATAATGATTTAAAAAAGAAATGAATCAGAGCAAATTACCTTTCCCATCATAACTAAGTTTTTGTTGCTAACTGTCACATCAAGTCACAACGAAAAAGAAATTCCAGGTTTGAAACAAGAAACCAGGCAAAAACAATTGTGAATGACAATCATTTTGCCTGGCACTTATTTTCTGAAATAGTGATCCAGGGACCCCGCCTTTGTCTGCCCTCCCCACTGCCCCCCAACGCTAAGAACCCACCCAACCCCAGTGAGCAAGAGAGGATGTGGGTTGAGACCTTTTCACGTTTCTAGACCCTGGTTGGTTTTTAAAGCTCTTTTGGAATAATTCTATATCAAATTCCAAACCTTCAATTTGACAGATACAGTGCTGGTCTCCCAAACTGTGGCTGCCCTCTTAGAATTTTTGTGAAATAAAGAGAAGATACAATACCCCAACCAAGGCTTTTTTCCCCTCAAAGAACTGTCCTCCAAAACAATAACTTAAATAACTGAACAGGGTATTTAATGAGCACTGCCCATCATAAGCCTGGGTCATATCAATGAAACATTGCTTAGACACCAACACAGCCAATGGGACAAAACAAATAGACACAGAGAAAAGGACAAATCCATACACTCCAATGTACCCAAACACATCATTAAGCCCCAAATGCACTTCCCCTCTTTGGTTAACAACAATTCACATGTATATGCAGAATCATAAAAATAAACTAAAGAAACAAAGATTAGCATAAATCCTAGTCCTATAATTAAAATTAACCATGTTTATCAATATAAGCAACCACCCCATGCATTATTCAAGACCTCCTGCTAGGAACCAAGAGCCAAAGAGAGAGTCTCTCTCAACATACTCGCAAAAACTTAACAGTTAAGAAATCTCAATTAATGTTTGTTTCCAAAGAGAAAGTCAAGGTGAACAAACCAGACAGGGACACTACTGCTGATTCTTATTCAAATTCCAAGAGGTCAGAAAACAGTATCATTGCGCACACTTCCCCAAAAATGTACAGACCCCTTTTCACGTAGAGAGAAAAGATAGTTTGAGGCAAGGTAAATCATTTTAAAAATGTTGACTTTCAACATAGGAACTTTCAAAGTACCTGGAAGAGCTGAACAAAACTGCCTAAACCACTCTGTCCAACATCTGGTGAACAGTGTCCCTCTAAGTAGCCAGAATTAAACAGCAACTGAAACTAGCATCCTTCCTCCCCACTTCCCTCTCCCAACAAAACCTGTCCTTTTATGAACTTAGGAAAATGTTCTCAACCTTTCTCATATGAAGAATTTTTTAACATCAAAATTTTACCACCCCACCCCCACCCAACATAGTAGCAATTGTACTCTGATTTTACTCTTTGAGAAAGCACTGTCAGAAAAAGTATATGAAACTTGGAAAGTAGAAGAGGTAGGTAGCATGCCCTTTCATGTCATATGGAGGAATGGCCGCCCAAGGGTTTTCTAGGGTAGGGACTGGCAAACTACGAAGACCCATAGGCCCAATCCAGCCCACAGCCTATTTTTGTACTGCCAAGTAAAAGGGGGAGAAGGAGGAGAAAAATATGAGATGACATGTATACGACCCACAAAGCCTGAAACATTTACTATCTGGCCCTTTAAAGAAAAGGTTTGTTGGCCCCTGGTCGAGGGAAATGAACTTAGTTCATCTTATTGCTTACTACTGATTGAAGGCCCCAGACTTAGTGAAGTTACTTGTTAATTTGTAGATTTTTGTCCAGTAAAACTATGAAAAATTTCTGTCCAGTGGAACCTATAACCTCAAGGATTTATGATCTTGATAGACATTAACTAATTTTGTATCTAACTCAGCAATAAAATTATCTTTAAATATCCTAGCTTCTCAGATGCTTTTGAACCAACCGATTCCCTCATTAATTAATGAGCTAAAGAAAATCTGCGATATATGTTCAGTTTACATTTACCTGAGAGTTGTGATTTTTACCTTTTTGAAAATTATAGTTCAACACATAAGGACCAAAAGCAACTCTGGATTCAGGAGTGCAGTTAAATTAATCTATATTTTATAAACCATTACAGCATCCACATATATTTGAAAAGCAGTAGTATCTCGTAAGGGCATGGCACATTATTTAGTCCATCTACAGGGAGTGCTCAGAATACAGAAACACCAAAAGACTCCTTCAAATAACCATCGAGACCCCATAGATTCTGCAGACTTCTGGTGAGAAACCCAGACTGGGTTTTCCAATTGAATCTTCCTAACTTGAATAATTTGTTTCACTACTCATCTCTTAATTCCCTCTATACAACAGGGGGGAAAATACCATCCCCAATTTACTAACATTTGACTGACAAACACCTTATATCTGCAAATAATCTCTACCCCCAACAGCTTGATTTCCCTCATCCCTGCTCTGAGAAAAGACAGGGGGAAGGAGGAGCTTTTGGCAAACTTCTGAATTCCCAAAAAGAGAAAAAGGAGGATTTGGGTAAATCAATAACAGTTTAAGGCAGGTGACAACATAGACAGACTCTTAAAGGTCTGTCTTTTTACAAATTGCCTGCCCAACCCCAGCTAGCTCAAAATTACCAAACGCCCTTGACTTCTCTTTGTTATACTGTCTAAAACTCCAAATAGCAAACACTTCCCTCCAAGCTTAATAGTTCTCAGTCATTCATACTTGAGTGTAAATTAGTTTACTCCACAGAGTAGCTTCCTCTTAACGTCCAATAGCACCACCGAAAAAAACAGAAATTACAAACAGGTGCTGAAGTGGGATGAGCCTTAGAGCCCAGATGTGTTAAGTAAACGTGTGTGGCTTTCAAGTAGACCACTGGCGATTAGCCTTCCTGTGTGGCTGTACCTCCTGCTCTCCAGATCCTATTCTGGCTGCATTCCTCAGGGAGCCCCACCATTATGTAAATGCAGTGTCTCTCTGCTCCCGTTGCCGGAAAATCTCAGCTGCAGCAGCAGATACCTGAACATTAGAGCCATGTGGTTGAAGGAGCCAGAGCAGGTTTTGATAATCACAGCCTAATCACATTTTAATTACATTGGCAATCAGTGAGTTCTTTAAAAAAAAAATTTAAACGCTCATTAAGTGCAACACAGAAACAGAAATGATTTTGCAAATGGCAGAAGCGCAGATAGGTCAACTGAAGGCCTGATTTCCCCCTTCTATAAAAAATTTCTAAAAACTCAACAGAAAGTGAAGTGCTAGCCCTCAAATGTGTAGGACATGACGATAAAGGATAAATATCTTCTGAAAAATAGATTCCCACCTCTGTTCCAATTCAGAAAATCTGAAATAAGACGACTCAAGAAGGGGTAAAGGAGAAAGAGCACAGGCTTCAAAATCAGACAGATCTGAATTCCAAGCTGGTTCCACCACTAGCAAGTCGCTTAACTGGCCCAAGTCATCACTTCCTCATCTGAATACCTAGCTGTAAGGAGGGAAGGAAACGCTGTAGAGAAAGTGCCTGGCACACAGTACGCCTTCAATAAAGGATGGCTACTATTTCATCAAGTGTTAACAGCACCAAGCCTTTTAAGCCAATTAGATAACATTTAAATAAAAGAGTTTCATGCAATGACATTACTTCCTCATTCAAAATGACAGCAATAGAGATTTTTAATTAACGTATTCCCTAAAGGAAGAATCTGGTACAAGTGCTTCCTTAATCCCTGTCTTTGTATACAGTAGTCACTTGTTTCCAGTTCGAACACCTACCTTGTCATTATTTTCAGTGTTAACCTGGTGCAGTGATGTCCCCGTAGCCACTCTCCTCCTTAAGGCAATAGTAACCTAAACTTGCTTTTAAGGTGGTGGTTCTCAAATTTAAGCTGAATTAGAACCACCTGGAGCGCCTGCTAAAACACATGGCTGGGCCCACCCCCAGAGGTCCTAATTCTGCAGGTCTAGGGTGTGCCCCAAGAATGTGCATGTCTAACAAATTCACAGGTGATGCTGATTCTGCTGGTCCAGGACCACACCTGAACCAGTGCTTGAAGGGACCAACCCTTCCCTTCTTAGCTCACAAGCTAGGAAGGAAGATGTATCCACCCTCAGGCTCCACAAGCGGGGCCGTTACTCGGAGAGGAGTGGGCACATGCCGGAGTCTCAGATTCTCAGGACCTTTGCTGAGAACTCTGGGACAAGACTCTTGCTGCTGGATTTTAACCTGGAAAGATACCATTGTAGCAGGCACTGGCAGCCATCTTGTAGCCATTAGGGAGAGCCTTTCTGAGACTGGAACCAACCCAGAGGAAGCAAAGCCAAGGGGCGCATCCAGATAAAAGGGTTTGAGTCCCAGAGTCAAGGGCATGCTTAGAGTCAGGTCTCTCCAGGATTTTCCAGCTTTTATGATACAACACTTTCCTTTTTGCTTAGACAAGTGTGGCTCAGCTCTCCTGCCACTTACAAGAGAATCCTGAAAACCGAGGTTTTTGGTTTCACTTGGTCTGTTGGTCTGTTTGGGCTCTCCATTTTGCTCCTAAACAGTAATTACCTAAACCTTTAAATTATCCCAAGCCAAATGTCTCAACCAATTCACCAACCAAAAAAAAAATGGTAAAAAGCCAAGTCTTGGGAATGTAAACAACCTACCTACACAGAATACACATCTCCTGGGGTTAACCTATGAATTTAATGCAATTCTAATCAAATCCCTGCAGAATGGCCAGCTGCCAAAATTCAGCAGTAACGATTTAGAAAATATAATGGGAAAAATTTTTATTCATAGGTAACATAGAAAATGTAATTCTGAGAGGTAACTAAACCAGAAATGCACAGGATGTTCATAAAGAAAACCATACAGCTTTGCAGGAGCAGGAGAAGCAGGAAATGAATAGGAAAAGGATAACACGTTTCTGGCCAGAAAAACTCAATATTGTAAAGCTACCAGATATTCCCAAACTAATATGCAACATATGAAAGCCTCATACAAATCAATAAAAAACAGCTGAAAACCTCAACAAAAATGGGAAAATGGGCCAAAGGAAACGAGGAAACCATTAACACAAGAAGAAAAACAATGAGGCAATAAACATGAAAAATACGAAGAGTGCTCAGCCCGACAGCACTGTAGGGAGGGATGGGGAAACAGCAGAGCCGCCAGCGCTGCCAGAATATGCAGTGGTGCTGTGTTTCCGGAGGGTAATGTAATAATCTGTGTTAAAATCTCAAAAATATGCAGTTTTGACTCAAAAACGTCACTTCCAGAAACTTACCTGAAAGAAATAATGAAATGAGGGCCTATGAATGTTCATTATAGCATTATTTTTAATAGAGAAGGAAGGGAGGGAGGGAGGAAAGAAAAGAAACTTAAATGTTGAACAAATGTTTACTATGTAAGTGGATAGGGATTAAAAGAGGCATTTGTTGTACTTCTGTGAACTGAATTCATCCCTTAAGAAATTCTTTATTTAAAAATCATTGCTGTCATCTTCTGAATGTGCAAATAACCCCATTATTTGAAACTCTTTCTGTAATCGCCATTTACTTAAATAATAACTAGTTAGCCTAAAATTAGGTATATAAATTATGGTACATCTATACAATGGAACGTTATTAATATATGTTCAACAATCTAGATTTATATATATGTACACCCACAGTTAGGGGAAAAGCAGGTTATAAAATAGCATGTATAGAATAGAATGTTATATTTTTATAAATATAGATATTATATTCATTTTTATAGATTTGCATAGAAAGGTCTAAAGAATATACACAAAACAACAGTGGTTACAAGTGGGTTGTAGAATTGTAATTTTTATTTTCCCCTTTTAATATATCTGTATTTTCTCAAGTTGCTAAAATTTTTATATTTCCTTTTAATTATAAGAAAAATAAACAATGTAAATAACTTTTTTTAAGGGAAAAGAAGTCGCTGACATGAGTTCAGGTGCTGTTGCAGCAAAGTACAAGAAATCATTTTTTTCTTTTCCAGTGATTTATGCAGTGGAACACAAAATAAGACACTGTCAGTTCCTCCATATGGCACTTAGTGGAGGCAGCAAAAAAACTATCCCTGTGACCACTACCTCCTGGCTTTCATTTCATTTTTCCTTCAGTCATTCATTTCTGATCACCTCCAATGGGCCAGGCACAGTGTTAGAAAGGCTACTTTAAGAACATCTGTTCTTCTATAAAATCAGAGGCAAATTGCATTTGGTGAATTAGGGTGGTCTATGCTTTCTTGGTTTTTCATAATTAAAATTTTCACCTACTACTGCCCTTAGATTCTGCATATCCTATACATGATTTCTCATAGTGCATCGCGGCCTCCTTCCCCATCCTCACTCACAAGTGCCCTAAATTTGGTGGTGATGAGGAATAAGGCTGCAGAGTTTGGCCCATAGTGCCTTTAAATTAAAGGGTGCTTGAAAGCATCATCATGGCATCCTATTCAAGGATGCATCTCAAAACCCAGTAGGGCCAGGAATATCTGCAGATCACTCTGAGTACAATCAGCCCAAGGAGATGATGTGGCTGTTCCGTATCATTAATGACCATCTTCGAGAGAGCAGTTGGTCCCTCCAAGCTCCATCAGAAGAAGGGAAACCCTAATGGATCAGACTCTCCCTCCCTCTGCAGCCAAATATCTTGGCAGCTTTACAACGGCCTCATCTCGCTGATTCCTTCTGCAAGAAGGACTCATCCTCCCCAAAGAACAGTCCATTTCAGAAAATCAAGGAAGCAGTCAACCGATGAATACATAACAGGTAATAAATCCCATTCGTGAATTATTGAGTATCTTCTCCGTCACAGCTTTTAATATTTTAGGCAAGCCAGTGATTTCCAAAAAGTAATAAAAGGCCCTTTAGATGAATGTGGAAGATGGGAGAACTACATCTCATCCTTTTCTCACCCAGTCAGGATTAAAACAGCTTCAGTGAAGAAATTCCTATTTTATATAAAAAAAAAGAAGAAAGTTTCCCTCCCACCCTCTCTCTCGAGTTAGATCAATACATACATGTTAGGTCTGGTAAGATCACTAGTGAGTAGAACTACAGCTACATGATTATAGGAATAAATGCTTCTAATGTAAATTTAATCCAATTGTTATTTACTTAGTACTTTCTATGTGCTAAACACCATGAGATTTATAAAAGTAAAATGACTTCTGCCCTCCACAAGCTCCCAGTCAAAAGAGAGACACAGACATTTACATAAACAATTTTATTGCAAGATCAATTTCATACTTCTAATAACAAAAGACCCAACACTACATTATAGTGGCTACGGGCACAGGCTCTGGAGGCAGACTGCCTGGGTTGGAATTCTGGTTCTACCTGTTACTAGCTATGTGACCTTGGCAAGTTACTTAACCTTCTCTACCTCAGTTTCTTCATCTGTAAAATGGGGATAATAATGCTATCTACCTCATAGGGTTATCGTGAGGATTAAATGTGCCATAAATGGAAGTATTGTTAATACTTGTATAATTATTACTAGTGTATGAGGTAAGGAGGGACAAGGATCTGGGAAAGCAGTCCAGACATATGGAATCTGTGGCCAAGTTTTGAATAATGGTAAGGATTTTAGTGTGCAGTGACAGAAGAGAAGGGCATTTCACAATTAACCTGAGCAAAGGCCTGGAAGTTACGAGATGAGGGTCGATGACAGCTGAGCAGGCTGGTGGTCTGGCTACAGGACCAGGAGTCTGAGCTATAGGTATGGGGAGCGCAGGAGAAATAACACTGAGAGACGAGGTAGGCTGGGATCTGACTGGAAGAGGTGTCGAATGCCAGGCTAAAGAGCCTGAACACTATTCCTTAGGCAATGACAGCCCGAGAAGCAGGGAATCATAATGGTGAAGAACATCGATTCTGGGTTTGAATCTTGGCTCCACATCTTAAGAGCTCTGTGACCCTGGGCAAGGTACCTAATCTTTCTGTGCCTCTGTTTTCTCACCTGTAAAACGTGTGTGGTGAGGATTAAGTGAGTGTTTATAAGCAAAGTGCTTAGAACAGTGCCTGACACATAGTAAGTGTTTGCTACAGATATATATATATATCTATGCTTTGTTATATACATATAAACACATATATAAGTGTTTGCTATTAAAAGGCAGAACATTGGCCTACGGCACATCTTCCTGCCATCCTGACAGCCCTTCAGAAAATTATCAGCAGTTGATATGGGTAGTGACAGGGTCAAGGGTACAGGACTGCTTTTCAACTTTTCAAAGAATATCACCATGAAAAAAAGGGCTCTCTCTTGGATAAAAACCTCCGTGATCCACCAAGAAATTTTACCACAAAGGACAAAGTCAAAGCTGGCACTAAACTTAAGTACACACACTACTAGGCAACATGACTCTGAGTCCGTCCAAAACTTTATCAGATCACCGTGGCCCACGCAGTGGCTAAATGTACCATTTATGAGATGGGATTTGTGCTAACTTTTGAATGATGGCAAAGGTTTTAATGTGCAGTGGCAAGAGGGAAGGCCATGAGCCAAATGTATAGCCACGATTACTCAGACAATCCCTAAGGCAAGAACTTACTTCCAGATCCATCCTTGACTCTAGGTCCTTCAGGCTTGGCCTCAGAAATAATGTTTGCATTGGCGTTATTCTCCATCTCGATCACAAAGTCACTGTCTTCCTCAAACTCAGGGTGGCTAAAGATCCAATCCAGTGCTCTTTCCAGGTTATTATTCTAATAAAATAAAACATTTTTACAATGTATGCAGTCCCCAGGCCTCATTATATCCTGACCATTTGAAAGGATGTCAAGTAGATAGGACAGGAGGCCTGAATTAATTAGTCCTAAGTGCCTCCAAGTAAGAAGCTCTGATTCTGCATATGAAATGCACATTAGGTTGGCATTCTGCAAGTCTCCCAACCGAAGTCTCTAACTGGATTCACTGGAAAACAGTTCTGAGCAGCAGCTTAGCATTCCAAAGCCCATCAGTCTTAGCTCAGCGTTTCTGTAGGCTGATGCTGATAATAATGGGGTGCAGAATGCCAGAGAGGATGGCATTTAAGTGCAGCCCTTTTTAAAGCCATTCTAATTGCACACACTACATTCTCTACCAACTGTATTTTCTGCAGGTTACCATGCAAGGTAGAGGGGTGCCAATGTGAGTACTACGCTAGTGCCTCCTCTCCCTAAATCTTGGCAGAATGGTTGAACTGCAGTAGAGTCAAGATTAATGCCTTGATTAATGATGACAACACTTGTTAGTTAAGTTAAATTTTTTTTTTTTGTGAGGAAGATCAGCCCTGAGCTAACATCCTGCTGAATCCTCCTCTTTTTTGCTGAGGAAGGCCGGCTCTGAGCTAACATCTATTGCCAATCCTCCTCCTTTTTTTTTTTCCCCCAAAGCCCCCCAAGGCAGTTGTATGTCATAGTTGCACATCATTCTACTTGCTGTATGTGGGACGCAGCCTCAGCATGGCCGGACAAGCAGTGCGTTGGTGCACACCTGGGGTTCCGAACCCAGGCCGCCAGTAGCGGAGCGCGCGCACTTAACTGCTAAGCCACGGGGCCAGCCCAAGTTAAATTGTTTTAAACTGAACTCCACGCAGTTCAAACCAATTAACCATGAAAATATTTCCATCTTCCCCTGTTTGTGATATCACTGGCAGGTTAAAGAATTTGTTTAGGTGTAGTCAGACTCTCCAATGAAACTGTCAGGCAAATAAAATAAGTGGGGCATAAGCAAGTACCCTGAGTGAAACAAACTGTAGTTGAGACATTTCAAGTATTTTAAAGGGAAACAGATTGTTCCAGCCACATTCCCACGAGCTAGTCAAGAGCCACTGTGACCTCAGCAATGGACCCTAGAGGACAACCAGTCAGGATAGGCAAGAAGGAATCAGTAGCAGACATCCATTCAAAAATGGAGTATGGTGTGGCAAGGAAGGATGGGTTTAAAAGAAAAAAATGCAAGGAAGGATTGGTTTAAAAAAAAAGTACTTTCCCTTAATATTAAATAGATATCTGTACTGCAAGAGGAAGACTTCTATCTACTCTCTAGTTTCACAGTCCTTCTCTCCTGATATCAGGAATTCATGAATACAGGCCGAACTTTCTCTCTCTGCAGAGAGAAAGAGAAGCAGAGAATTCCAAGGAGCCATTCAGTCTTCTCTATGAATACTTCTGAGAGACATTTCTCCAAGGTCTTGGTATCAGAAAAGCATAATTTCTTCTAAAGAATTGCCTTACTGAACACAGAATCTCATGCATCCCTCTTTGTTCTAAGCCCACAAGCAAGCTCCAAGTCAAATCTCTGACCCCTGTTAATAAACATTAGGGTGACACAAAGTTTCTTTCAGTTTGGTCATCTTGCCCAGCTGTATTATCTCCCTAATCTTAAATTCCTTGTATGATTCCCTCAATCATTTATTTTAGCTTTATATATACTATATGCCAATAAATCTCTGTGGGCCATGGCAGGGTATAAGTGAGATAAACATGATTCAACACGATCAAAGGACATTGAAAAGTCTCAATTGCTACTGACAGAAATACAAACCACCTCCAATAAGAGGAGGGTATTCACACACACAGTCTCTCATGCTTACTGTCGCTCGTAGTGCCTGAATAGCCTGATTTCGATGGAATCCCATGGAGGTAATGATAGCTACAATTTCCTCCGGAGGTTGGTTATCCAATCCAGTAGCACCAAAAACAGAGGCTCCAGCAGAAGCTGCTCCTCCATAACCAGGCATGGTCAGTGGTTCGGCAAAATCTGGGGAAAATAATCACACTCAGGCCTTTTTCTTTTCTGGTCTTGAAACAAACAACACTTTAGAGCTAAGAAGGAAAAATAACTACAAAGTTACAATAATCAAGACAGTCTGGTACTGGTATAAGGATAAACATATAGAGCAATGGAATAGAACTGAGTCCAGAAATAAGCTCATATATCTATGGTCAATTAATTTTCCACAAAGGTACCAAGACCATTCAAGGGGGAAAGGACAGTCTTTTCAACAAATGGTGTTGGACAACTGCATATCCACATGCAAAAGAATGAAGTTGGACCCCTACCTCACACCATATACAAAAATTAACTCAGAATGGATCATCTACCTAAATGTAAAAGCTAAAACTACAAAACTCTTAGAAGAAAACATAAGAGTAAATCTTTGTGACCTTAGGTTAGGCAATGGTTTTTTAGACACAATACTAAAAGCGTAAGTGACAAAAGAAAAAAATAGATAAATTGGACTTAATTAAAATTTAAAACTTCTGTGCTTCAAAGGATATCATCAAGAAAGTAAAAAGACAAGTCACAGAATGGGAGAAAATATTTGCAAATCATATATCTGACCAGGTACTTGTATCCAGAATATAAAATGAACTCTTAGAGCTCAACAATAAAAAGACAAATAATCTCATCAAAAATGGGCAAAGGATTTGAATAGATCTTTCTCCAAAGATATAGAAATGGCCAATAAGCAAATAAAAAGATGCTCTACATCATTAATCATTAGGGAAATGCAAATCAAAACTACAATGAGATGCCACTTCATATCCACTTAAATGGCTATAATAAAAACAATAATATCAAGGGTTGGTGAGGATATGGAGAAATTGGAACCCTCAAACATTGCTGGTGGGAATTTAAAACAGCACAGCCACTATTGAAAACAATTTGGTGATTTCTCAAAAAGTTAAACACAGAGTTACTATATGACACAGCAATTCTACTCAAGAGAAATGAAAACAAACGTCCACACAAAAATTTGTACACAAAATGTTTATAACAGCATTATTCATAAGAGCCAAAAAAGGAAACAACCCAAATGTCTATCAGTTGATCAAAGGATAAATAAAATGTAGTATGTCTATACAGTGGAATATTATTTGGTCATAAAAAGGAATGAAGTACTGATATATGCTACAACATAGATGAAGCTTGAAAGCATTATGCTAAATGATAGAAACCAAACACTAAAGATCCCATATTCTATGATTCCATTTATATGAAATGTCCAAAACAGGCAAATTCATAGAGCCAGAAAGTAGATTAATGGTTGCCAGGGGCTGGGGAGAGTGGGAGAATGGGAAGTACAGGATTTCTTTTGGGGGGACAAAAATGTCCTAAAATTAGATAGTGGTGATGGTTGCACAACTCTGCGAATTTACTAAAACCCACTGAAATGTACACCTTAAATGGGTGAATTATATGGTATGTGAATTCTATCTTAATAAAGTAGAAAAATTAAAAACCAAACAGCCCACATTTCTTCACAATATGTTTCCATTTCAAGTTCTCATAATCTCTTAGCTAGAAGTATATCTCACATCTTTCCAATGGTCCTTTTGCCACTGAATGGTACACTTTAACAGTGTGAATTATATCTCAATAAAGTTATTATTAAAAAAAAGAAGACAAAGATTGTGACTTTGCTACACAAAGTCCTCCCCCACTGCAGCATATTATAAGCTGAAAAGTCATTTTCAGGGACACATCCAGAGGACAGGGAAGAACCAAGGCTTAGCATCACTGAGGAGCAAATCAGACCCTAAAGCCATTCCATTTTCCGGCCACCTACCTGGCTCCTCCATGTGAACAATGATCCAGTTGAAGGCCACCTCGGCTCCCATATTTCCAGTAAAGTACACAGCCTTCCGACATGCTTCTAGAGGGAAACCCATCTCAGCCAGCTGCATCACTGATGACTCATCGATGTCTGATGCTACGGAGCACAACAGGATATCCTGGTGTAAAACAGTAAACTCTCTACTTCTTCTTTTCTTAGCTTCTCTTCACCCCCTTATCCACATGCTACGCAAAGAAGGGGCTATTTTGTTTAATGTGTAGATGGTGCTTTAACCTTGTTTTGTTTTAAACCATCCAAATATTAAGCTATTTGAGCTGAGTTTATATCTTGGACCTAAATAGGAACCATGGTAATTACCTGAACAATCTAAGCACTGAAAAACAATTCTCTAATTTCATACAGGAAGATTTAGTGTATTCTCAGAACGATCTCAGCCTCTCAGATCATTCCCAAGACCTGTATAGCAGCCTCTTCTATGACTGAAATTTGAAGAGAAAAGCATTATCTGCAGGCCCAAAAAGCCTGTTCCTTAAATCTCACAGGAAGTTAGAGCAGGCCTTTAGATACATTAGCAATCAAAGGAAGGACTCAGCTATGGGAATGGAGAGCCCAAATGTTAAGTATGGAAGGAAAGAATGTGGTTTTTAATCCTATATGTTTAAGATATTAAAAGAGATAGATTTATAAACCTAACTTGGGCTTACAAAGAGTTTTGTTTTCTTTTCTTTTCATAATAACATACAGATATTGATAGAGAGGTGTGTGTATGTCTATGTGTGGGTGTGTATAGACACACACACATACATATAGTTTTGTATGTATACATTATATCTTCGTACAAATATATACATATACATATGTATGCTTATATGTATATGTATACACATACATGGTTGTGTGTGTGTGTGTGTGTGTGCCCCCATACACACCTATACAGTGCTCTCAAATTATACCAAAGGTGGGGGAGAACAGAGCACAAAATATATCCGTTATGTTTTCCATGTCCTGAGGTCTCTAATCTACTGAAAATTCTGCCAAAGATGGCAATTAATAGAATTCAGGAATAGAGATACCTGTTTTACAAAAATTATATTGAAAGTGTTTACCAAAGTTCTCTCTTACAAGGAAGATACATAGAGCATACTATCAAGGTCAAATTTTAAGAAAGCAATGACGTAGGACAACAGTGATAGCCAAATTGTGTTCTACGGTATTCTAGTGATCTGAGAGAGATATAATTATTGAACCACAAAACAAGGGGTTTCCATGGTCAAATAAATTTTTAAAACCCACATTCTCAATTCTCCCCTTAGAAATTTATAATGCGTATTAGCATAGTGAAGACCCAAAAGTCCTATAATAAAGACTCCTACAGGGGCCGGCCCAGTGGAACAAGCAGTTTAGTGCACGCGCTCTGCTGCAGCAGCCCAGGGTTCGCCGGTTCAGATCCCAGGCACACACCGACGCACCGCTTGGCAAGCCATGCTGTGGTGGCGTCCCACATAAAGTGGAGGAAGATGGGCACAGATGTTAGCCCAGGGCCAGTCTTCCTCAGCAAAAAGAGGAGGATTGGCAGATGTTAGCTCAGGGCTGATCTTCCTCACAAAAAAAAAAAAAAAAGACTCCTATAGTAAGGAGACTATGAAAGTCCTTCTGCAGAACACCTTTCAACAGCTTGTAAGACTCAAATGTTCCCTAGAATGCAGTTTAAGAAGTGCAGCTTAATAAGGAGTGTACATATGTATATAATAACATATTGGACTGAAATGTATAATTCCATTCTTGTGAAAAATAAAGTGAGCCAAGCACAGGTAAAGAACAGTAGAAGGATATACACCAAATGGTAACAGTGGTTATGGATGGGTGATGAAACCACAGACGATTCTTGCTAATCCATAGTTTCTAAGTATATTTTTATGTTTGTAACAAGAAAACAATGTTATTCCTTTTAAAAATCTGATAAAGCTAGGACATAAATATAAAATAAGCCCAGTTAATTCTATTTTCTGCTGTTGAGTACGGGTAATGGCTGATAAAACAGCAGGCTTAGATCCAGGGGTAATCAATGGCCAAACCAGTAACACTGAAAAGTGGCTGGGTGCTCACTGTCAGAGACGGCCTCCTCCTGCACAGTCAGTTCCAACCACCCACCACCTCCCCTGGGGTCAGATCCTGCAGGCCAGTTCTCTGCAGCATCAGGAGCAGCCAGCAGACCTCTCACAGTCCAGGCAAGGTCAAGCGGCATGAAAAGCACACCAGACTCCTAGTGCTGGTGCTGGTCCAGCCCTTGGGTCTCCGAACTTGACTGGGTCTCAGTTTTATCCTCTGTAAAAGGTCACCTGCCCTGCCCTTCTAACTGTGATAATCAAATGAGAACCTGGACTTTGTATAAATAGTAAATACACACTGTTGAAAGAATTTATGGAATAATCAATGCACTGTGACTCATCGTAACCATTCAAAATATTAACAGCCATTGTTATTATTTCAGTTAGATTATTCACAGTGGCAATGGTTTTCCCAAGACCCTTGCTGACCCTAACAGCTTCTCCTAGCAATTAGCAAATTATAACAGACCCAAGAAAGCAAATGTGGAGGTTTAAGCCACACAATCAATCATCTGCAATATGGAACACTCAAACTTCTAAATTAACAATAGTTCATCTCCAGAAAGGCTTTGTAGACAAAAAGATTTAGAGTATTTAGTGTCTACTCTCTCTTCCTACCAATTAATATCTAAATATTCACTATTAATAGTTTATTTTTTTAATGTTCTTTCTTGAAAACCAAGAGTATCAACTCCCTCAGGATTAAGGCACTAAAAGGCTACAAAATTAACAAAACAATCCAATGAAACTAACAACCTTGAGAGTATTAATTAATACTACCATGTCCTCTCAGTCGTTTGTCTTTGTTATGTGTCCAGCGGCAGGAGTGGAAAAAATGACTGCCCACTGTGCCATAATTGTAGAAAGAGGCCTACTCATGTGGCCAGAGAGGGAAGAAATAGCATCATCGTACCCCATTCACATGTGAGGAAATCGAGGCTCAGAGAAGTTAAGTAAATTATCCTAGGTCACATAGTCTTAAATGGCAGAGCCAAGACTCCATCCCAGGGCTTATTGGCTCTATGCTAATGGTCACTGTCCTGAGCTACAGGGCCACCTAAATCACCATGTCACTGGTTTACATTTGCTGCCAACTCAACTTGCAGACAAAGAATCATTCCCATCAGGAAAAGCTGCATATACACATGTAAAGAACAATGCCCCTTTACTGAACTCCCACAGATAAATGTGTCAGACCACTAACAATTGCAGGACACTGAGAAAAATTTCAAAAGATACATACGGTCTATCAATTGGTTCATCAGGCGATCTGGAAATTAAGGGAGAGTGCAAAAAATGAGACCAAACCAGAGCAAAGAGTTTCAGAGAAAGAATGAGTTAATCCAGGGCGCTCCCTAACCCCCACCCCCAACCCCTTGAGATCCCAAACTGTTGTCAACCCCTCAAGTCCCCACACAGACCACCCCAGCCTGCACGACATAAAGTCATTACAGTGAGGAGGGAAAATATCAGGTTTCAGGCATTTAGAGCAGCTAAAACATGATGCTCTACCACCTTAATGAACTAAATAACATGGAAACTACACTTTTGGTGGTGAGCACACTGTAGTACATAAAGAATCAAATTATAATGTTCTGAAACCTAGACAATATTATAAACCAATGTTATCTCAATTAAAAAAAAAGAAATGAACTAAATAATTTCTCTCTCTGTATTACTAAGAATTACTAATTGTAATTATACAATTACAAACCTAGGATTCTGTTATGAACCGCAGAGAAAGCAGGAGCAGTGCTAATAAACCATCTCGTATTTCTCTGATGCCCATACTGATCTCTTCTTTCTCGAACCCTTTTAATGAACCACCTGTACCACATAACCCAGACTGCCCCACGTACAGGTCCCTTCTCTACTCTCCGTACTCTGTAATTTAACATTTGACTTAGCATGAGAGAATAAAGTAACAAAGATGCCTATCTTGAATCCTATCTTGATCGTCCTGCATTCACCTTACCCTTCATTTGCACCCGAATATAGTCCCCAACAACATTCATTGCTCAGTCGATGAAAAACGTTTGGTAGAAGGGCCCAGCATGCTCTATCACGATTAACTAATTACCTAATTGACTCATTAGGAAGGTGATTGGTAAACAGGTGTGCAAATGAAGCCAGAATAAAGCTGATTTCATCAGAATAACTGAGCTCATAATGGAACCAAGATTTTTTGACAATGTTCTTGGACCCACAAAGGTGAGGCAATTATTTTTTGAATGTCCTTTTCCCTTAAAAAGTGAAGTATTCTGAACAATGACCAATTTAGCATTCACAGAGTGAAAAAGAAACTCAAGCCGATCCCTTGCTATGAAGCTGGGGAGGTGAGATGTGGGCAAGATTTTTAAAACCAACATGCACTGTTGAATTTCCCCTTTTGCTTGTCCAAAAGTATTTCCAAGAATGACACAGCTCCCCTAGACTAAGAGCCTACTGAAAACATACTCCTTCTCTTCCCTATGGGCCCATGTTGGGGAAGGAGAAGGAAGGAGGGAGGCAAAGCCAGAGGCAACATAACCTAAAAACTTTTGGGAGATTGGCAGCCCTCTATTGCCAGTGATTTCCACAGGTCTGTTTCAACTACTTGTGATGGGTCTGTGCTTCTTCCCATGTCTATTTTAAGTTCACAGTTGCAGCCAGGCCTCACTTGTGTGTCTATGGTGGGTTATAGCACAGGAAGGGACAGCAGAGTGGTGGGAGAAAAGTGACTATTCCAGCAGAGGAGGGTGGGGGAAGTGGTAGAGAACATCCTCCTGGCAGAAGACAGTACCTTTTGAGTCATCAGGAATGACTATGGGGGGGCTGATGTCTGGAAGCTCCTCCTCTCCTGGCTGTAACCCCTTGGCTCGGAGATGGTTGATATCAAGTAGGTCTGGCATATCAATAGAAACATCTGCAAAATGAGAGAGATTACATTCACTGGATTCTCAAAAAGCCCACAATCACCTCCTAAAACTAGCACCACTAACTCTACATGCATGTGTCTAGGCAGAGCTAAGGGATGCTTTTCAGGCCCTAGAGTAGATCATTGGACCAGCAGACTCATCGAGACTGATTAGATGTTAATGGAGAGTATAGAGGAATGGAAAGTATAGAGGGCAGCAGGATTTCACAATGAACAAGAACAAATGGGGTAAGCCAGAGGTCACAAACTGGTAGCCCAAAGACCATTTATAGCCCAGACATTTTCCATTTGATGTTTTTAAAATGATGGCAACAAATTCCAATTTTTAAATCAAATTTAATTTAAAAATCCAGATTTCCAGCTTATTTTATAAAACAGAAAGCTGTAGCATATTCTCATATGGTAACAACTGCCTGGAGGCCGATCTTTAGCTTCCACTCTAGACAATATGTGCTCTCTGTGAGTCTGTCACAGACCCCACCACTCCCTATTGCCCCCATGATCTTAAGCATCATATTTGTGCTATTCTGATTCTTATAGTAGAGAAATGTTTTTCTAATCCATGTATTTATCCAAAGTGGGAATACCCAAGAAAGACCAAGATAGCTAGCTACATGTTTCTTACACCCAGCCTACCTCTTTCATTTACATTATCATCCTGTCTTGTTAGGCATTTGAGTTTGCAACCCCTAGTTTATGCCTTTTCTCAGATCATAGTGGGTACTGCAATTATTCTAAACAAGGTAATAAATAAGAAATTAAGTTTTAAAGAAATTAATTGAATCTCAAGTATATTAGTCTTGGGTATATTTTCTTAACTTCTCAGCTCAGTTGTTATTACATTGACTTACTCAAATACAAAATTTATCAGTCTAATAGCCTGTTGAGATTCAGTATTGCACACATTCAGATATGATTATAATTAAAAATGGGTTCAAATGTTGGTGCAGGATATGTCTCTCGGGCTAGCAAACAGAACCTGAAAAGACTATCCCCAAAACCAGTGATAATGCCAGATACATAAATCCTATTTTAAAACAACAACCCAAAGAAGAAACTTAGTTAAAAAACAAATTTAAGTCTCAGGGGACAGCAAAAAACATAATGTCTGACCAACAAAATCAATACAATTCTTTCTCAACAGAAAAATTCAGGTTCATTAAAGAAAGCTTTGTGGCTCCTTTAAATTCAGCAAGTCTGTGAAATCTGACCTGAATTTTATATCCTTTACAGAAATTCCAAGGACAAAGAAACATAAGAAAACTGTTTCTAAAGCAGTTCAAAGCCTTTAGAAGAGTCAGTTTTCTCTCTCAGTACTTCTCAGGTCCATGGAGAAAAGGTTGAGTGATGAGCATCCTGCCCACAAAATTATTCTGCCAGAAAAAGCAAAGATCTGCTGCAGAATCAGTCTCAGCCCTGCATAATTTCATGTGGCAAACAGTGCCATGTAAACCATTAGTGCTGGAAGTTTCTGGAAAATTTCTCCTGCCAATTTACATTCTTTTTACGTACCCCCTTCAGATGAGCAGATAAGGGCTTAATTAACCAGAGTAAGACTTGAGTTGTTGTTTTTTTTAAGTGCTCAAAACATAAAAACTTTAAAGGTCTGGCAAACAGTCTGAGGTACCTGCTTGAGAAACCACCAAGGGTAAAACTGGACATCCTTCCACAGCACTAAGGACAGTCAACTAACACCTTGATAGTAGAGCATGATGGTGGAGAAATTGTCCTTATGCATAGTCTGGAAAACCAACCTCTAACAATGGTCAAGGGCCTTTAAAATTAGCAAGAAGAAAGTCCAATTAAGCCAAAGTCACATCCCTTTTTTGACCATTTAATGCAACTGACTGTACTCTTTTTATTATTAATAAAATTTGTATGATCTAAGAGAATGTCATAAGCCACACCTGCCTGCTTCAGAGCCAGAGGGGAGATGCTAAGAGGAGAGTGTATCTTCAGTTACTTGCATCTCCAAGTGCGGTCTTTGGACCAGCAGCACTAGCAGCATCAGCACACCTGGGAGCTTGTTAGAAATAAAGAACCCCAGACCCCACCCCAAACCTGCTGAATCAGCAGCTGCATTACCAAGATCCCAGGTAATCTGTATGCATGTTCAAGTTTGGGACGCATTGTTTATTTGATAATGTGGGGATCCTGTTTTCACTCTTAGAGTCCGGTCATTCCAGAACCCATTATTGGGAGGGGTTAGCATGTGGTAATTTTTATTCAGTGCTTATCATACACTCGGATTCAAAAGAAAAAGGTGGGAACAATGGAAAAAGAATGAAACGGAACTGTTTCAGGCAGCCAACCACACAGGCTCTTTCACATGCCATGTTTTTTAAATGGCTAATTTGAGGTTTTAAGCAAAAGCATGCAAAAGATACCTACCAAATTTTTTGGGAACCCAGTCAAGACCAAAAGTGAACTTCTTTATCTGCACTACCAAGTATTCAGGGAATGAGGCAAAGCGAGATGTTCTGGGAAACACAAGGGGATTAGATCAATGAAACAAGGCAATAAGAATTGTGAATACAGTTCATGAAGCATCAAAAGCTTTGTCTGAGGCATACCTGACTGTTTCAACGACTGGACTGAAGAGGAGGAACACGCGAAAAACAGACATAAGCGGACATACACTCACCCGCTCCTGGTCATTCATCCTGGCCTTTTCACAAGAAGAAAATGTTTAATGGAGGAGAATGCTGTCCCTTGAGAATTATTCTGAGCACACTGCAAAATTATTACTGTTACTTTGCTGCGGCATTTTATACTTCTGAAAAGTGTTTTTCAACTACACACATTTGTTTTTTCTAAACCCTTGCTAGAATTTGGTATATATATTTGTAGGCGTATGCGGGCACGCGTGCATTATGTGTTTGTATGTGGGGTTTGCAAAAGCTCCCCAAGCAATCCTTACACACCCCCACACCCACCGAGAGTCACTGACTTACAGCACAAAGTTGGCATGAGGAGGGTTTATTGGAACTTGGGTTGAGGTTGACGACTGGAAATGCCAGGGCCTCATTAAAATACTACTGCACCTAAAATCCATGGTCACGTGGAGCCTGAAGGTATATATATTATGGGGTAAGTATCTAAAATATCTAAATCTGGGCCTTAAATTTTTAAATTAGTTCATTTGGTCAATGTCTTGAGTTTCCCTTCAAACTTTCAGGAAGACTGAATGGCCTGGACTTGGGTTTGACAATTTTATGCACAGGCTATTCAATTTGTACACCAAATTCATGCCCCAGTTCCAGCTCATTCTCTCCATATTTATCATCTTGTTTATAACAACTATTTCTATTGGAGTGTCAATGTGGGTATAGCAGATAAATGTGAAAAATAAAATTAGCTGTAGACAGATACCTTTTAAAATAAAAGATTCTAGAACACTCTCCCCACAAACTCCACTTTTGAAATATGTCATTGCCTTCTACTTGGAAGACATCATCCCAGAATTCACAAAACAAAAGAAAATGCATTGCTGCCCCCTAGTGTAGAAGGGAAGCCACAGTACAGGGACAGCACTGTCTAAAAAAAGTCAACAGATGTGGATTTGGGTCTAGGATATGCTACTTAATTCACTCCAAATCCGGATAGGTTCACTGACTCTCCCCGAGGCTGCATTTTCACATCTATGAAATGGATTTATTAATACTATCTACCTGCCAGGGCTGTGCGATGTTCATGAAATGATGTGAAACCGCTCGACACACTAGAATGTACTATGTATACCTAAGGAATTAGCATGACTATTTTGTCATGAAAGAGCTGGACTCCATGAGGCCTTGAACACTGACTTTGTCTGTCACTGACCTGTATTTTGCCCCAGGCAAGTCACTAAACCTCTCTGTATCTCAAATTCTCCATCGCAAGGATGGTAGAAGGGTACAGGCAATAACATAAGGGATTTCTTCAAAACACAGGAGCTTAACTATCCTAAGGAACTGATCTATTATTATCCTGGCTTGCTCTTCAGAAATTATATATTATCTCTAATTAGGTTTCCTATCTTCTGATAAACAGTAATAAACATCATTCTTACTTAAATTCCTCAACTACACCAAAACCCAAGAAACTCCATCTGATATTTTCAACTAATGTAAAACTGTCACTTCTCTGACCTTTTCCTCTTACCACATTTACTTAAGATCTGAAAAATATATAATGGTGAAATCAACCAAAAGTCAACAGTAAATCAATGATTTCCCAAATGTGGTTCAGGAGCCCCAAAACTCTTGCAGTAGCTCTGTGTCAGTATCTAGGTGGGGAATCAACCATAAAGCAGGTTAGATGATGCCCACACTATATTTGCCCTGTTGGGTAAACATTCTTTATTCATCTTTGTAACGTTTACAGGGTCTCAAGTTGAATCACACATGTAGCAACTGCTCAATACATATTTGTTTAAATCACCCTCAGAATTAATATTTTGCATTCATTAATGTCAGGTTTGGCACATCAAGTTTGTCAGTTGAATCCAGCAAAGATATAAATTATGCACCACTTACATTTTTGTTCCTAAAATTAATTTCTGGAATTAAAATTTTTCTTGAAAAGTTATATATTAAAAAAGACCATTGGAATGTAAATCATTCACAAGGTCTAGAGAGACACACAATAAATTTACCTCAAAGAATTGCTATGGAAATTAAATGAGTTAAGACATATAAAGTGCTTAGAATAGTGCCTGACAACACTATTGTGTTGTCTGTTGACAACCTAGTATTGGTATTTAAAATATTTCAATTGTTCACTAATTACAATTAAGGCAAAAGCACTCTGAAAATCTTACTAAAAAAATATATAAGCTGTCCCTCTCCCTGAAATTATTAAGATTGTCTAATGTATTGAAAATCTGATGACTAAAAAATATATAATTCTATCCCTCTCATTCAATATGTTGAAAATATGATAATTAATCAACCACAGTCAAATTGTATAACCCAAGACAAAAAAAAGGAAAGATAAAAATACCAGTAATAACAATTACAGCATATATTTACCCTGTGCCAGGCACTGTGCAGAGTACTTTCCATGGTTTATCTCACCTTAATGCTCACCTCAACCCTATGAGGAAAGAACTATTATTATCCCGAGTTTACAGATGAGGAAACAGGGGCTTAGGGAGGTGAGGTCACTTAGCCAAGGTCACAGACCAGCCAGTTCCACACTGGGGATTCAAACAGCGCCCATCCACCTAAAGCCTGTGCTCCGGAACCCCACACCGTGCTCTTCCCTTCATAAATGATAACGGTCAAGACAAAATCTCTCCCTATTGACCCTTAATCTGTGAGCTGCCTAAGGGCAGAAACTAGATCTTATTCAACTCATTGCCTAGAATACACTAGGGGAGCAATGATATCTGCTGACTGAATGAAATTTCAAACACTAGCATCCACCCCAGCCACAGTCTGCTCAGGACCATTTAAAGGAAGGGTCTGCATGTCTGGTCCATACTGATCCAAACCCTTCCAAGCTCTTTAGGACATTTTTTGTCTCTTCCTACCTTTCAGGCTCTGGGTCTAACACAAGCAAGTTCAAGGCCCCAAATTAACAAAATAAGGAGGTCGTGTCTGAGTCACAGCCTATATTGGTGGAAATAAGAAAAAGAAAAAAAAAACTTTTAGGAATCCCCTGAACCGGTTTCCCCAAATCTAATATTTGAAACATAATAAGGCATAATAAGGAATAAGCGAGGCTATATAAGGATTATGTATAAGGATATAAGGATAAGCAAGCATGAGAAGAAATATAGGTGCACTACATAACACAGGGATTACGACCTTACACTTTCAACTCAACTGACCTGCATGAATCCCAACTCTGCCACTTACTGGCCAATTGCTTCTCTTTATTTCCTCATCTGTAAAATGGGGAGAACAATGGCACCTACCTCATAGTAGTACTAAGAGGATTAAAAGATAATCGATGGGAAGTGCTTAGCACATGACCTGGAATAATAAATGTGCAATAAATGGTAGTTGCTTTATTACCCTAAAACATTGTTTTTTCCTTTCCCACAAAGCCCCATTTTCAATTGTTAACAATTGTGATACAGCCAGTATTAATTTTTTTCATATACATAAAACCATAAGAGCATGTATATATGTAAAAGACAGAGAAAAAGGAAAAACATGTTTAACATTTACTGTTAAGGATTACAGAAAGCAGAAACCCTTCCTCAGGGATTCTAGTAGTTATGTTACCACTGCCTACAACTAAATATTTTGTAGCAGTTGAGAAAATCAGGTCAGCAAGCATCATTCTTCCATTACAGATGGAAGCAGGACACTGGGTGGTGACACTGTCACAGGAGAAGAATCCAGATCTCCTGACCACTAGCCCCGGGGTCAGAGACCCCGCCTGGGTGGAAAGCTAATGCCTCCAGTCTCCATTTTAAAGATAGGCCTTTTCCAAGGAATGAGAAGTCTCCTTCCTACAGGCCCAGAGAGCATGGCACACCCTGCACTTCTAAGATGTGAAGCCACTTTTCTGAAGAGAAGAAAAGGATGGCCAAGCAGACAGGCAAATGAAGAACACTCGGCAGCTCACACCTGATGCTGGGGGCTTTCTAGGCTGCCAGGTCCCTGATGGCTTCCTCTTCCCATACAGAATCAGAATTAAAGCTCAAAGAGCAAAGGATAAATGTGTGAGGAATCTTCAGCCTATCATCAATAATTAAGTAAAAAAAAAATAAAATCAACACATTGTACACCTTAAATTTACACAATGTTATATGTCAACTATAGCTCAATAAAGCTGGGGGAAGAAATAATTAAAGAACTTGTTTCCACCACTAATATAGTGTATAGATTTCTAACTGCTCAAAGATGTCTCCAAGTTGCAATGAAGTGAATCTTGCACATTTAACATGACAATTCACCAACTATCATCTTCCAGGACACACACACTCCAAAATTGAGCCCTCCTACGATGAAAACTTACCCTGCAATGGATAACTGAAAACTGAATGAACTATTATTAATCCTCATTTGGACATCAAGAATAATTTTTTAAAAATTATTTTAAGAAAATAAGGCATTTTTTTCTAGCCTTTGAAATAAATTCTTTTTGTTTTCCCATTTTTAACATCTGAAGTTGAGCATCTGAAACAAAGAGGAATCCTAGGGGATGGCTGTTGCAGAGAATAAGTGATTTAGGTTTGACTGCTACTTGAGGTTGTGATAAAAACAGCCAGCAGGAGCTCTTCTATCCTTCGCTCTCCTTTACACCAGCTAGGGCTCAATCCTAGTTTAAAAGGAAAATGCCCAAAGAATATTTAAAAGCAGTGAAATTCCCAGAGCCAAACTTTCAGACCTCCCCCATTTTATGCCACTATGAGCACTCTTTTTCCAAGTGTATAAAGTGTATTGGCAAGGACTTGACTGCATAAAATCAATTAAGGCATCAAGTGGAGAAACAAAAATTTTTATGTTTTATGTTTATGACAACAAGGCTCATAATGTGGAAACAGAACACTTTCTGACTAAGTTCTAGGCAGCTCATTTGAACAATGCTCAGGATCTCTTATGACCATTTGGAGATGCCCTGAGACCCCTGGTCTCTGGTAGGAACACAGTCACCAAGTTCTAAGCCAAGTCTTTAATTATGGAATTAAAATCTATCACAGTGGAGTTTAAATATCAAAGATTGTCATAAGTATTTTTGTAATTTCTACATTAATATCATTCTTGCCGTGGGAGGTGGGGGGTTCCTTGGCTATAGCCTCTCAGCAAAAAAAAAAAAAAAAGCAAATGAGGATACACCACAACCCTGCTTTAAAAAAAAAAAAAGGTAATCCCTCCCTAGTGTGTAATACAGATTATAAGCCTATTTTATTGGCCAGATCTCACACAGTGAGATCTATGACAACCAGGATTGTGTGAATCACAACCCCATCTCACAACACATGAACAAGCCTGCGCAGACTCATACAACACCCTACCACCTCTCCCCCACCCCAGGCCCCGCCTCTCAAGGCCCCCTTCTCACCCCACAACCACCACACAAACACACACACACACATGCACACACATACACACTTACTTCACACCCGCAGACTTTGCCTGTAGGGCACTGCTCCAGAAATCGTCAACATTTTCTGGTTCAGAAAAGGCCTGAAGGCAGGCACTAAATGGTATCTTGGCACGAACCAGCTCAGGAAGGGGTCTTCTGTTTGCTTCTGCTTCCCTTCTCGTTAATTCATAGGCGATCAGCTCATCTGAGTGAAAGAGCAAATGAATGACCTTGCAATCACTCTCATCTCCTTGAAACAAACACCACCCTCTTTGGACAATCTGCCCCGAGGGCTTCTGGGCTGGGGCAGGATTGCCTACTTGCTGCCCTTCACAGATCTGGAGAAGCCTGCTGAAAGGCTGTTCTCGGGGCCATCTTTAGAGTGGCACTGACATCCCGCATCGAGCCATTCATATTTTTTTGCCCATTCCCCTTCGAGACTGACAGGAGGGAACTGTGAACTCCGGCCCAGGTGAGAGGTTCAGACAACGCGAGTGATGTAAGTGATGCACAAACCCGGTCTTTCATTTGCCCAGAGGTCAAGGCTGGTTTTACCCAAACACCACCCTCCAATCGCAAAGTCTTCACACTAGAGAATTTCACACTGAAAAAGACCCAAGGGCTCACCTCTTCCCAGGCCCCTCACTAAGACTGGAGGTCATGGAAGGTGTGGGCCAAGAGGCAGGACCAACTACAAGGACTGCAGTCATATCCATTGCCCACAGCCCGCGACACTCACCAACACCACTGAGACAACTTCAGGCTGGGGTTACCCAACACCTCAGATATCAGAGCCACCAACTAGAAGGCCTTTCTACACTATCCCTGCTCAAGTGATTAAATACCAAGGGAAAAAGAAGCGAGTGCACAGGGAACTTCCCCAGAGTCAGCAGATCTGCTCTTGGAAACTACCTGTTAAGTCCAAGTTTTATACAGATTTTGAATGGACCTTTCTGGGAATTCCTTTTGTACTACAAAAGAAAAATAAAATCACTCCTGATTTATCAGTTTTTCAGCACACTGATGCACTTTTGTGTTTTCTCAAAACATCTAAATATGCTTTTAAAATTCATTCCCTCAGGCCACAATCAGTTTATGACGTATGTATATCTAGGATGCTAGCATTAGGTGTTCTGGGCAAACAATATCCAAAGACTAAATCATAAATCTCTTTTCTGAAAAAAACAGTTATCACTCGTAAATGATAAACAGTGAGTTAGAGAAGATCATAGAACTGAGCAGAACAGGCAAGGGAAAGCAATTAAGCCAACTTCTAAAAAGGGAACAAACCACAGGCCTCCACCCTCATTTCTACCTTGTATAATGGATAAGAATTTTAAAAATTGGTAAAAAACTGCACGAGCTTTCAGAAAGTGAAAGTCATTTTATCTTAAAAGCATCACAGCCATCACTTTCGAATTAGCACAATAAAGTGAAGAAAAGACCAAAAAAGAGGAAAAGGGCCACCCAGGGAGTTGTTGAACTTTACAGAATTGACCAATTCACAGAAGATAAGCAATCTAGCGATATTTTGCCTTTTTCTGCTTGTAAGATGTTAATTCTAATACCATTCGTCTATTCTGCCCGGGAAGAACCAGATTAGATAGACTGAAGGAACCTTCCTGAGACCCCAACCTGGCTGTCGTATCTCTGCCTTCTTCCTGCTTCCAAAGTCCAGAGACCCTTCTAACGGGCCTCGCTCCAAGAGCCCTGCCACACTTTCTCTCCCACAAGCAGCATCTTAAATACTCAGATGCCAAAGATGAATTACTTCAAGAAACCTCCACTTGAATGTCTCACATCAAAAAACGCAGTTCTGATCATTTCCCTTAGACTTTATGGCACAACTTATGAGACATAATGTTAAAGCATTTTCCACATATATAATTCAAATAGTTTTCCCCAAAATTAAGCTGACTCTAAGCCAACCAGTTGGTTAAACTTATAGGCACTGAAGTAGGTTCCATCCATACCCCTTCCACAAAATCTGTGATGCATTTGATTCTTCTCAAAAGAAAGTCACATGAGGACTGAGGAAAAGATGAAAAGAGACACGCAAACCAGACACCATCTGGGCTGGGTCTACTTCTAACGCAACTTTTAAACCATATTATCTCTGATGGAAGGTTTCCACATATGAAGCAGCACCGTGCTGATTTCCCATTGGAACCGTTACCCTTGTTGGTTGCTGCCTCCATGGCCACAGGTAACTGCATCAGGTAATCCACCCTCTCCGTGTAGCGGACTTTTCGGGTCTGACAGCACTGAATACGTTCTTCCACCAAAAACCGAAAAACATCACTTGGGTTTTCTGAGCCAATGCGGTTCCTCTGCAAGTTGGATTATATCAGGTTAGTAAATTTATGAATATTAAGCCATGTGGTGATGGGTTGTAATTAGTATTTGGGTGGTGAACATGACGTAATCTATGCAGAAATAGAAGTATAATGATGTACACCTGAAATTTATACATTGTTATAAACCAATGTTACTGCAATAAACAAAAATTAAATAAATAAATAAATAAATGAATGAATATTAAGCCATGAATAAAAATTGACAAAATCAAATATAAATCTGGTATAAAGGTCTGGTGTTACTAAAGATTCCCTCGGGGCATGCCAGTTCCCCGGAGTACTTTAATAGCAAAACAATGGTATTTATCTAAAGTACAAAAAGAGAGGATTGTTTAAATAAATTATAGTTCATTGTGTGAATTAACATTATGCAGTCATTAAACATAATGGGAGAGAAACTGACCTAGATGGAATTAGAAGAAAGGGGATGAGGGAGCCAAACTAAAGAGAAAGGGGAAAAAAATAGAGGAAAAATTAACGCATGTATGATATGATTATATAAATGCATTCATGTAAATTATATACAAATAAAAAAGAAATCCTGCTATATTCAAATTCGTAATGACATGGTAAAACGTTCACAACAGGTTAAGTGGAAAACATTGCTTACAAAGCAGCACATAGAGAATTAATAAATGTACCTGAAAAAGGACTGTTGGGTTAGACAAACTGTTAACACTGGTTGTGTGTAGGGGCTGACATTACAGGCGATTTTGATTTTCTTCTTTGTGCCTTTCTATATTTTCCACAAAGAACACGTTTGTAATCAGAAAAAAAAGTAGTTGTTTTTTTAAGAGGGGAAAAAAGGGCCGGCTCCGTGGCTTAGCGGTTAAGTGCGCGCGCTCTGATGCTGGCGGCCCGGGTTCGGATCCCGGGCACGCCCCAAGGCACCACTTCTCCATCCAACGCGAGGCCGAGACCCACGTGCAGCAACTAGAAGGGTGTGAACCTATGACATACAACTATCTACTGGGGCTTTGGGGGGGAAAAAAAATGAATAAATAAAATCTTTTAAAAAAATAAATAAAGAGGGGAAAAAAGCCTTTAATCATGAATTCTCAGTGGCTTTTAAAAACCACAGTATTTAATGTGATTTGACTCTGCTGTGAGCAAAGTATGACCATTTCTAAGTGGTGGCAGGAAGACATCAAATATCACACAGGAATCGCAAGGAGCTTCCTCACGGAGACAAAAAAAAAACGGTGAATGAAATAACTGACAAACATTCCCATAACATGGACAAACTAGAGGGAGACCAGGGACATACACAAGCACCTAGAAAACAGGGCATAAGGAGCCATTACATCACGTGGGCTGAGCAGAGAAAGCCTCAAAGAAGCTAATTCTGACCAAGCTTGGACAGAGAGAGATGTAGGTAAGGGGAGGCAAGGGAGGGTATTCCTGCCGAGCCAGAGTGGACCACACTTAGGGGCTGGGCACACTTATTACAACCCTTTTAAGCATTTCTGAAGACTGACTTACTCACCTCTACCAGATTCACCAGGTGCAAGAAAAATTCCTGGGCATCCTGCTGTCTATTGGAGGAGAATTCTGGGTGGCTCTTGCTTACAAAGGCCTTAAACATGCGTGGAGAGATCCCATTCTGTTGAGGCTAAAATATAAAAATAAAATCAACTTACAATACTTTCATACACAGTAACAGCACTAAGTGGCAAGCAGAGTGAGGATTACCATAAGCCCCAATTTTCAGATGGGAACACTGAAATGTTTAGTACGTACCAGACACCTCACTACGAACCAGACGTGAGAACAGGACGGGACTCTTCCTGCTGACTCAAAACTAGAGACACGATAAATACCCCACTCTCTAAAGAGAGGCACTAGGCCCATCCCCACAGGACTTGCTACATGGTGGCCGAACTGGTGCATTACAGCCTATTTCAGAGCAGGCCAGAGAGGCATTAGGGAGGGGGGGTCCTCTGAAGGGAGTTAAAGGAGAGGAGAGCTCCGCAGCATCTCCCTTCCCTCCCTATGTGGGAATATGAGAGAATCCCACACAGAGATTGGAGTACTTGCAAGAAAAGGAGGTGGCATTGCATGCCCCAGGCAACCACTGCAGAGCCGCTAGGCTCATGAGTCCGCCCTGGGCTGTTTCTGGGGCAGAGCGTAGGGAGTTCCCAGGAGCTTGCCCCTCACCTGGAGAAGCGGAAGGAGGCTACCTGCAGCTGCCAGGATGGCAGAGTGGGAAGACTGGGCAGCAGGGACAACTTTGGCGGGATGAGGATGTGTGAACTTCCCCAGGGGCTAAAAGGAGCTCAGAAGGCAGCCAGGCTCCTCCAGAAAGGACACTGCCTAAGATGACAGGAGATCGTTCAGCCAAGGAGAGTCAGGGTAGGAGCTGGGGTGGGGGGTCACAGGGGTCTGCTAGACAAGGCATCGGGGAAAGGTCCTTGTGGAGGTCCCTGAGGGGACAAGTGGAGGTGGGAGGGGGATCTCTAAAGAACCACTCATGTGCCCCCACAAAAAGGCCGGCCATGACCAAAGATACACAGCAGCCAAGAGGGAGCCAAACACAGTGAAAGACTCTGCCTCTTCTCTAATCTCCCCATCCCTTGACCCTTGACGCTGGAGAGGCCAGAGGGGGTGGGAGGAGCCAAAGGGATGGAGTAAAGACAAAAGAATACCAGAGGATGCTGAGCTGACCCTTCTGTACTGCTGGTTTCCAAGACTACTGAGCTTGGTAGGGGAGAGAAGCTTTAAACCAGCTCTGGTGTAAACTAGACCTTTTAATGCTGATAATCTGCAGGAAATCACTAGAAATCTAGGCGATCTGCCTAAGGGGCTCTGAAGAGGCAGGGTGGGAAGATTCCACATCACCTTTGAGGACAGAGATGGGGCACATGATAAAGCTATTTCCTGAGTGTCCTCTCCAAGGTCAGCCCATCTAGTAATGGTGCTACATGTCACCTCATTTAATACTCACAATAACCCTATGAAGAAGGTACCACCATTATTCCCATTTTATAGCTAGGGAAACTGAGACTGGCAGAGAAGTGCCAGGTAGGTCTTTTAACTGAAAGTGGTCTTAATGATCGGATTACCATATGGCTAACAAAGAGCAGACCCAGAAAGGACTCCAGCTTCTGATTCTAGGTCCAAGGTCTCTGCAGCAAAATCAAAGTGGCATCTATAGCACACAATAGGTCTCAGTGAGACAAACCTCACCTTGCCAATCAAGCAAAGAAATAATTGATGTCCTCTCTGCAAATGGGTGGCTCCTGCGCACCCAATTCTCAAAACCTCCATGTGCTCAGCTTCTAGGCCCTGTTACCCTCCTCTGAAGTCCAGAGAACTTGCTATCTGGGCCATCATTGGGCATATGGCACTACATGCCTCCTAGTTCCTTTAACTTTCAGCCTGCTTCTGGCCCATCTCCTCAGCCTGACTGCTGTCCTTGACAAGCAGACGCCATGGCTCACACTTCTTTGAGGTCTCCTGGACATTCAGGTCAATGCCTAGGGTCTGGAGACCATGACAGGTGTGCAGAATCGCACAGTCAGATGCACTAGCTGAGGGAAGACTCCCATATCTATCTCCCGGCGGCTCTACATATAAAATCTCTCCAAGGCGCATGTTCTAAGCAATGTTGCTAACTAAACTCAGGTGAATTTTCCTGTCTTGCTGAACATAGGGTCTAGTCATTCAATATTTACTAACCACCTACTTCATGCAGAACACTACGGGGGATTCTGCTCTCCAAGAACTGATAGACAACAGGGGAGATGAGAGACAACACACGTTTCTATAACAAATGTTCAGGAACATCACAGAAGACCTGAAACAGTGCTAGCAGCTCACACAGGAGAATTCTCCAAAGTACCAGCATTTGGGCATCTGAGGACTTGGAACCTACACGTAAATGACCAGCTTACACACACATGTGGCTTCAGACGTGCTTCCAGCAAAGACCAATTTACACTTGACAATTAATTTCCCAACTGTATATAAACCTCCTGAAAACTACGTAAAAGTTGTAACATTCTTCACTTCAATGCTGATGTCTATCTACATAGTATCAGCCAACACATGCACGCAATACTAATGCCTTATCTTTGCATAATACTAACATTCATTCATTCATTCAACGGATCTTTACTGAGTCCTATAAAATGTCAGACACTACTCTAGGTACTTGGATGAATACTTACGAGGTGCCAGGCACAGTTCTGAGCACTTTATATGTGTATCTTGCTTAACTCACCCAACCTCATGAGGTGATTATTATTTTTATTATTTTCTCCACCTGACAGACGAGGAAACTGAGGGAAAGAGGTGTTAAGGAACTGGCTCAAGATCTCACAGCTAGAAAAGTCAGTCCAGCTCTCTCAGTGTCTCACTGTCTCTGTGTCTCTCTGTCTGTCTCTTTCTCATACTAATACTCTTCTGCATACATGTGCCTAATTCTCATCTCTGATGTCCCTGAGTCCATCCTACCAGTTGCCAAAATAAGAAGACAGTATGTCTTGGACTCCAGGCAAGCCCTCTTCAAACCCAGGCACCTCTGGGGCTGACATTACAGGTCCGTCCAGCAATTATTTCTCCACTCTCAGCACTATAGAGGCACCAACTAGAATAAATCTTTTTGCATTGTGCATTTCTGTTCAGACATTCACATAAGCACGCACTCACTGCCTCCTGCTGATGGTGTCACTTCTTACAAGCTATGCTTCAAGCTTGGTCTGGCTGCCAGTCCCCATCCAAGCAGCTGCTTTGAAAAGTTCAACAAGTCAGTAAATTCTGAAAAGCTCGCTGTCACTCTGTGCCACCACCTGGCTGTACAACTGGGAAAAGTTTCAACAGAGACCATGGTGACAATCCCAGAAACTAAGGCCTGCACTGGGACTGCGGCCCAGCCTCCCTCATTCCCCTCCTATGCCTCTTCTCTTTCTGTGCCCATTTCATTTCTTTGGTTTCCCTCGACTGACTTTTCTTAATCCTTTGTTCAACAGCCAAGCTATAGCTTGAGAATTGTTGACCATTGAGATGTTATCTGAAAAATTGCCCTAACCAGAGAGATGCTAGCCCTTCCTCTCCACGTCCCACTCCAGCTCCTAGCTTTCACAGCCGGGTTTGAGCATTTTAGCTCCAACTCGGCTACTCCACACTTAACGCCTTGATCATCAGCTGGCCCTGTCTGCCTGCACCCACACCACATACCTACTCCATCTCTGATTTCAGAGGAGAGGTCTCACTAATTCCCATGCTCAACTATTACTATTACACTGCATATCCAGTATATTAGAAAGTCAGGCTCTAAACAAATGAAGCCTGGATCTAATTAAGCTTCCAGATCTAATTTCCAGCTGATAAGAAACACAAGCTAAACAATACCTCAAGGAAGCAATCTTTAGCGCAATCCTGGGGCAGATGATCCCGCTCCTTCAACAAATCAATAGCTTGCAAAAAGAAAAAGAGGAGGGACTTAAAAAAGACATCCTTCATACTGCTGGGAAATCCACATATGGGCTGGGTGTTAGATGATACTGAGGAATGTGGTTAATTTTGGTGGTATGCTTCTAACACTTTAAACAACTTTTTTTGTGTGTGTGTGAGGAAGGTCAGTCCTGAGCTAACATCTGCCAATCCTCCTCTTTTTGCTGAAGAAGATTGCCCTGGGCTAACATCCTGGGCTACTTTATGTGGGACGCCTCCACAGCATGGCTTGACAAGCGGTTTGTCGGTGCGCACCCGGGATCCGAACCCTGGGCCGCCGCAGTGGAACGCACACACTTAACCACTACGCCACCGGGCCAGCCCCTAAACAACTTTTAACATGATACTTACATGTTAAAAGAGAAGAAGAAGGTATTCCAGTTAGAGCTATATGCTGACTATTTACAAGTGAAAAGGAGGATGCATGGATTTTGTGTTAAAATACTGCAGGGAAGAGAGAGGAAAGGAAGGGAAGGAAAAAGAAAGGAGGAAAGGGAAGAGATGAGTTCAGGGGGAACTGATGAGACCAGATTGGCAGAATGGTGACTGCTGAAGCTACACGATGGTGCATGGAGACTCATTATACTTTGCTCTCTACTTCTGTGTATATTTGCCAATTTAAGTATATTTTTTAAAAAGGCCAGACTCTAGATAATGTAGTTACTTAAAAGAAACCAAAAAGCCAAAATAAGTACCAAAGAACTAAGTCAAAGAAACCACATTTCCTAGTTGGCAGTGGGTCAGTGACATCACCCAAGTGTCCCTACGGTCCTATCACTGCACAAGATGAGAGGAGACCAAAATTGACCAAGAGCCAGACCTGCCTTCAGGAAGCACGTGCTCTCTGTGAGCCAGCTCTTGGACACCTGAAGCAATGGCTAGTCCTGAGAACTAACTGTATAAAAGGGAGCCCCAAATAGTCTCCAAAATAGCAACCACCTAAGGAACCTGTCATATTTATAGATACTGTACTTACTTTCTCTATAAGCAACTGCAAAACAGACCAGCTAAAATTAGAGAGAAGACGATGGTGTTCAGAATCTTTCCCAAATGCTTACACAGGACTTTCTGTTCAATGCTGCACCAAGAAGGCAGCCTGACACTGCCCACTCACATCCCCTGAGCCTAATGCTTCAATTAATAACCAAGCAGCAAGATTGAGACTGTATATTACATTAGAGAAACACTTGCACAGATACTTACATCGTAAAACCACAGGAATAAAAAAAGATAGACACATCTCAGCTTGTCCCTAATACGTAGGTGGATGGCGTCTGTTGATTTAAACTTTTAACCTTAAACCGTAAACCTTGGTCTGGTAGTTCCTAACCCAGGTCCAAACCCTAATCCCCTAAACTAAAGGAACAGAGGGCATCCCCCAAGCTATTCTTCATACTTCAAAAGGTAAATTAGAAATACTACATTTGCCCAACCTAGGAAAAGGGAGGTTAGTGAAAACAAAGTTCTTACTTTTGGGGCTAAAATTACATCATTAAAGTAGAACACTGGCTATCTCATGTTGATCAAAAACTGAGACCAGCAATTATGTGTCAAGGATTATTTAGATGGGAAATCAAATGAATTGTCGCTTAAGAAACAAGTTTGTTCAGAATACAGAACTGTTTAAAACATGTTCTCTTCAAAAGGAGAAATAAATTACAGAGTATTCAGCATTAACATGTGTGAACACTTAGAATGTATAAAGATCAGGAATATATTTTTTGAAGAAGAAAAAGTGTCCATTTATAGTGAGGAAGTTTTATCTACTGCAGGCACAATTTAATTTTAAAAATCAATTCAACAAATTTATGTAGAAATGGCAGCGCCCAAAACAAATACTGCAAATCTTTTTACAGATGAAAATGTGTATTAAGCATGCATATATAAAAACTCAATTTCACCTTGCTCTGTAGAAGATAAATTTAATACCATGAAGTATACATTCTAGAAATGACCCAAGAGGTAAGACAGAAGTAAGAAACCCAAGTTACTGTGCTACCTGGTAATTCTGCAAAGTTTATGCACCCCTTCTGTCATTCACCCACCACCATCCACACACTGAGGCCCTGGGAGCAGGAACCAAGTACTGGAACAACTGTCAGGGAAGTAGGCTAGAGCAGTGGTCAAAAGCACAGACTCAGAAATCAGACTGCCTCGTGTAAATCCCAGCTCTGCCAGTCACTGGGCTTTGTAACTTTAGGCAAGGTTTCTGTGCATCAATTTCTGCATCAGAGAACATACAGGATGAGCCTGAGCTTTCGTAAGCACTACGTAATGTTAGTTATTAGCATCACTGGTGGTGGTGGCCGTGTAAAAAGGCATTCTCGCCACATGGCTCTGACCCCTCTCTCATGCTCTCTCCCCTCCACCACACATTCCTCTCATAATCTATCCCCCTCTCTGCTTCAGCACATCTTCTTTCCTCCCTTGGGGCACTTCAGGCTCACCTACATTCACAAATGCCAGAGGCCTGGGACAAGACCACCTGACTAAGGGGCTCCTGATAGCTGAGAGAAGAAAGATTCTCACAAATTGGTTTCTCTGAAACCAACTGCTGCTGAAAATCCTGATGCCTCAGAAAGTAATTCCCTCTACCGTCAAGGGGAGTGGACATGTTACTGTGACTTACTTGTCTGTTTGAATAACAGTTTGAAACTGACATCTCTAGGGCCAAAAAGAAAATCATAGGGTCAATTCAAGCTCTGTTTTGAATGTTAAAGAAGCCTTATTGACACTCGGACCAAAGACTCACTCATTTCCCACCCAGCCAGACGGGCCTTCCCCACCACTGCCAGGATACACATTGTACCACTGATCACACTCAGGATTCTTTCCTCAAGACCACTAGATCATGGCACCTCCTAGTGGGAAAGGATTTTACAAATTATCTAGATCAAGGGTTACACACCCAAATACCCAGTGTACTGGCCAGGTCATGAGTCACAAGGGGACTGGAACCAGCTGGGAACTGAGTGTCCTGTGTGAAGGGAGGCTGCCACTCAGCTTCAGGCAACTGCTATTATGGGCCTGCAATTGCCAAGGTTCCGAGTGTTTAAGAGAAGCTGGAAATGCAGGTATATGTGTGTGGACCAAGCAAAACACACCTGCAGGCCAAATATGGCCCAAATGCTGCCAGGTTACATACCCTGAGCCAGACAGAGCAGTGGTTCCCATCTGCAAGCCTCAGACCCTGGAGATCACAGAGCTACTGCACAGGTCCCTAAATCCAATGGTGAGGAGGGGGCAAGGGCCTCAAGTAGTCATTATTCGTAAACTGAATAAATAATGTGCCTTCCTCATATGAGAACTTCCTTTTTTCTAACGTAAAATGACATTGTAATATTAATAAAACCAAATATTACTTCTAAACATCACTAAATTGATGAGTTTTCATTTCACATTTTCTGAAATGAGGAAATTCCAAAAGCACAACAGCAGCCATGTAATGGGCACGGATTTTATTTACATTAGAGAGGGACCTTCACACGTGCAATATTCACAACCACCACCTAGACCAATTCTGCCGTTTGGTCGCTGAGATTGAAAGGTTATGTGACTTGCCCATGGTCCCACGGCTCCTTGCAGAGCCAGAAGAGGAAGCCAGGCCCTCGAGTCCCAATCCCGTTTCCTCTTTCTCCAGCAGGGAGGGTGGACTCTGCCTTAAGAGGGGCCTAAGAAGTGACAGCCTGGATGCAATCTCAGGATGAATGTGAGCAAAACAAAATTTTAGACCAAGTTTTTTTTACCATCTCCTCTTCAAAGTTTCACAGGAGCTGAGAGGTGGAAGAAACCTGGATAACCCCAAACCTGGATAGCCCTACACTCAAACCATCTCCTCAACTGCATCCCAGATGACAGTCCTCCTGTCTCTGGTAGGTAAGGAACTCATTATCTTGCAACGCTGGATGACAATGCACCTGGAGAACTTAAGGCTTCCTGCCCCCATGACACTCTGATCTCCTGGCCTGGCCATTCAGAATGTCTATATCCCTGTCCACCCTCCTCACAACCTACCTCCTTCTCCCCACCCCCAAACACTGCCCATATGTTCCCTTCATAATCTCCCTTCTCTTGTTTGCTCCATTTCCCCATCTAACTGGCTTCATTATGAAAAAGAGTTTATTCACTTTCAATTCTTGCTCTCAGTCTGCAAGCATTAGTTAAGGATGACTGACTTAAGATAGAAGCACAGAGGCCAAACACCCGAGAAACAGAATTGAAAGAACTTGCCCACTAAGTCAAGACAGAGTACTCTGAAGGCAGAGCAGGTGTAGGGGCAGTGGGGCATGCATTCCCCTCAGGACATCTGCAGCAATGAGCGCCAAGGCTGCCAACACAGCTGCGTAAGCTGTGCACTGCAGAACTCCACGGGCACCACTCAGAAAGACCAGGTTGCAAGTAGCGCCCTCTGGAGTTGTGTAACAGAGCAGCCCAGGGAGGGTGCAGTGGCCCATCCTGTAGGCACATGGAAATGCAAGTCTGGCTGTTAGCAGACGCAGCACATCTTTCAATTACTCTATCAATTAATAATGGCAGAATAGCCAACTGAGTTTCTCACACTTGAGCGTGCTTACAAACCCCTGGCAGCTTACCAAAAATAAAGGCTGCCCAGCCACCCCCAGAATTTCAGAATCCTCAGCTCTAGGAGGGGCTAGGAATCTGTGTGTTTTTACCAACCAGCCTCTTGAGAAACTCTAGCAAACAAAGTTGAGGCTTGGGAGAAGAAAGACACTGTAAGGGCCAAGATCGTGTTACCGAGGGGAAAATGTTAATATTTTTATAAAGTTTATTCCTTCCATCTCAGCTCTATTTTATGAAGAATCCTGTTTCTGAAGACCATTAATGATAGAAATCGCATATAATCCATGAAGTTACTGCCACTAGAAACCCCAACCATGGCTACTCCTCACCCAGTTTTTAGGAGCATGCAGACAGACACCCTAGACTCTGAAATGAAATGGCTATTCTGCCAGCTTGCTAAATTTATGGCCACCATTTGCCAAATCATAGGGAATCCACATTCTAGCTGGTAAAAGTCCCTCCTTCTACATATCAACGTGGCAACCACTCAGACACATACCTTGTGTTCCTCCTTCATCACCTGTTCTATGAGTTCAGATTTCACTGGAGGTTTTGAATATTGGCCTGAGAGAAGGCCATGTCCTAACTTAGTCCTGGACAGGAGGGAGAAACAAAAACAACAGGTCATTGTTGTTTCCCCTTAGAGATACTAAAATTATCTATGAATCTCAACAAGTACAGCTGCTTTTAGGTGGAACATTTTATCTCGATTACTCACAAATAACTTATTTAATTGATTCTGCTTGATACTGACTCCATTTTCAAATTTTCCTCAGTACTTCATAATTTTTTAAATTTCTTTCTTCTTATAAACGTAACATATGCTTGTTTTAGAACACTTTTTAAAACACAGAAAATAAAGAAGAAAAGAGAATTGCCTTAATCCTGCAACCCAGAGATAACCACTATGAACACTTTATTGGATACTTTTCTAAAAAACTACAATTGGGCACTTACATCTGTGTGTTGAAATCCTGTGTTGGATCTAAAGGAGAGTAGTCAAATATTCTTGGAAGATTTCCTACATACCTAGAAAATGAGAAGCAACAGTCAAAACATAGGAACTAAGAGAAGAACAGAACCAAAATAAGCCATCATCCTAGCTCAGACCTTCTTGCCTTTCTGTCAAAATTAAATCATCCACTGAAGAAAAATTTTTCCTAAGCTCCTACCTCTGCAGCCATATTCATGGACCTCCCCAAAATGTTTGTGCTTCTATCAGTGGGTCTCAACCCTGGGTGCAAGTTAGAATCCCCTAGAGAGTTTCTTGAAAAAATATGAAAGCCAGAGCCACCCCCAGATGTTCTGATTTCATTGCCTGAGGGTGACGCCTGGGATTTGGAATCTTTCGTAAGTTCGCCAAATGATTCTAACGTGTAGCCAGAGTCAAGACCACTGGCTTATGCCACTGCAACTGCCATCTCGAAAACAAATGGTACAGGTAGGAGGTGTTCCAACCGTGTTAAAGTGAATAGTGATGACATAGCAGTGACAACTATTGTTTCTTGAGGGTTTCCTATGTCACCTGGTTGAGTCTTCATTACAACCATATGAGGAAAGGATTATTATCATTACTCCATTTGAGAGATGAGAAATGGGGATGCAAATTTATTAGGTAGCTTCCAGTCACCCAGGGAGAGTGTGATGAAGCCCAGAGCGGGCCCACGCAGCTTGGCTCCAAAGCCATGCTCTGAACCACTCTGCCAGCTGTCCCTGCCTTGCCCACGGTCCCTTGAGCAGTCCACAACCCCTCCTTCTGACCAGTTTATCCTGACACAGCAGCGCTAACTTTAACAACTGATCTCTAATCTCAATGTAAAATTGTTCCTCTCACTTCTGAAGTTCATTTCCTATTTCACACTCTCTGTGCTGTTCATCTTTCCTTCTTTAGATTTTGACTCTCTGAGCCTGAAAGCTCTAGGAAGAAGAATCCAGAAGCAGATCCTTTTCCCTGGCCCTTCATGCACCCTGCTCTGCCTGCTTCTCTGACCTCATTGCCACCCCCTCTCCCTCAGACCACGTGCCCCAGCCATTTGCCGTTCTTGCTGCCACAGGGCATGCCAAGCTCGTTCCTGATTCAAGGTCATGCCATCTGCTATCTCCTTCCTGGAACGCTCTCCCCACAGATCCTTGCTCCTTCTCAGGTCAGATTAAAAGTCACCTCCCCACCCTTCCTAATTCCCTATCACCTGACCCTGGCTGACTTTCTTCTTGGCATGCAACACTATTTGCAATTATATAATATATTTATGTTCTTGTTTATTATCTCTCTCCCTAGAGATTACATACTAGAATATAATCTCCATGAAGACAGAGACTTTATCTAAATCACTTCATCTCCAGCACCAGAACCGCATCCAACCTGTAAAAGGCACTCAATAAATATTTGTTGAATGAATACATTCATATTGTGTAATCACATAACCAATTTCTATAATTGACTACCTATAACCCAACAGAAAAGGCAGTACTGCAATAAAGCCTTAACAGAGAACCATGACACACCAGACGTTGGCAATGACCTCTAATCAGATCCCTCAACTACTAGAAATTTCTAGGCACCTGTTGTCTACAAACTCAGAATTCGTATCTCAGATTACGTACCTACATCAAAATTAAGCACACTTCTCAGGGACAGTCCCAGTCAAATGGCTTTTAGATGTCACTAGGGCAATAATTCTATCTAGAAATTTTCAACAGACCAAGAGCCAAATAATAGATAAACCAAACTTCGGAACCAAACTATTCAGAACCATAGGCTGCATTGAAGAATTCTTAATAATATACAACATGCTGAACTCATTAGCTCTCTTACAATCTACTCTTTATCAGATCTCAAAACCTGACAAGACAAAAAAACTCACTGGGAAGATGAACACTAGTGAAAAGGCTTATGCTTTTCAGGGAAGATGGAGAAAAATAAAGTTAAAGGGGGTAATCTTTAATGTCAGAAAAGTCCATTTTGCTAGTAATTTATATTCCTTTTCTAATCGATGAGGAATATCCTCCATTACAACAAAATTAAATTAAAATGCAGAAGTAATGCTAGATAATTTTTAAAATACATATTATACCTTTAGTTTATAATCTAGTGGTTCTCAAAGAAAAAAATGTAGTTTTCCTATCTGACAATCCATCTTAGTTGTCATTCAGTTTGTACAACAATTTATTTAGATTTGATCCTCATCAGAATTATTTTGAAATGTACACTGGGTTCAAGCAGCAGACAGGGTATCAAGGAGTCAGCCCGATGTTCCCGAATTACACTGTGGTTGTGCACAAGTTATTTAATCTTTCTGTGAGTCACTCTTTCTACTTGCAAAATGGAGACACTGCTCCTGGATGTAACTCCACTGAGTTAGTCCCACTGGGGAAAAAGGAGTTTGAAGAGCAAGTATTTCAATCCAGTGATATTTGGTAAAAAAGCAAAAAGACTGAGGATGAGTATGAATAGTAAGTTGCTCATGTTCTAATATATACAGTAAATGTTTAGAAAATAGAATATAAAATATTAAAATAACATAAAATTCTAAAACTCTTGAAACAAGACTCAGGCGAGAGATTCGAATCTTAAATCCAAAACACAATCATGAGGTACATTTTTTTCATTGAAAAAATTCAGAAAGGTAATTGTTCATCAGACTTTGGAGCATAGAAAGAATTTTCAAAAACTATAGACTGTAAAGCACTGAAAATGTTGTTGGGCTTTGTAACAAAAGAACATAAGTTTCTTCCATTCTAGTTTAAAAGAAATAATAATTATACAACACCTATCATAAGGACTTTCCTTCCATATTTTTTTAAAAAAATCTTAGAGCATGAGACACATAAGATGAAGCTACACTGTTTCCCATGTGATAATACAAGTATGAGACATGGGTAAGAATTTATAAAAATAATACAATGCACAATGTGTATCTTTGAAAAGGTTTTCCCATCTCAGAGTTTCAAACCTGTTCTTCCTTCTGTCCAAAAGCCTCTGTCCCCACTCCCCCTGTACATCAGGCAAGGTGTGTGTCCTTTCTTCAATGAGATCCTCTCTGACCACCTCCTTCCCTTTTCCTTCATGGAAATGACCATGTTTATAACCATGCAGTTGTTCTTATGACTATTTATTTAATGTCTGTCTCCCCAAGTGGGGCCAGGCACCTTGTCCCTTTGTTTACCACTGAACCCAGCACACTGCTGAGCAGAGCAGAACCTACTCTTTATTGGCTGCATAAAAAAATGAAAACTAGACATGGAAAATTGGCCATGAATTCCCAAAGCCAGAAAACAGTAAGAGGTAAGTCGTCAACACCAACAGAGGAAAGAAAAAGATATTTGATGTACTTTTTATTAACCACCATTAAAGCCATTAGCATTTCAACTCCACGTGGATAAAAAATCACCCTGTGCTATTCCTAGTGTGCTGTCTGCCCGTCTGTCTGTCTTAGCACATGTGTGTCCTCTTCCATACTCAAACCAAGGTGGAAACCTACCTACCCTGGAAAATACTAGAGACTATTTTCTAAACTTAGGCAGTGGCTGTCCATAAGTGCATCAGCTGCAGCTCCTGGTCTTTGTGGCTTCCTGTCCTAAGCATGACCTAAGGACGAAAACGCCACAGACACAGCCACCCCTCGGTGCAGGAGGAAGAAGGCAGCCTAGTACATGCACAGTGAGGAAGTGCCCTAAACCAGTGCCTCCCAATATTCTGTGGTGAAGGCCAGCTTTTTGGTTTATTTCAACTCATATAGATGATATCTTTAAAAAAATACAATAAAAATAAATTATTAGAAAAATGAAATGCCACTTATAAAACATGGCAATGTCAAATTGCTACAAAAATTTCTAAACGTTCACTCTCAATTTCCATACTTATCTCATTGCAGATCCACAACCAGCAGTCCGAAGACCAACACCAGTCTGTGAACCACATTTTGAGTAGCAAAAAATGAAAAGTCTAAATCCTCTAAGAAATTCCACTCACCAGGAGGGCAACACTGACCAAATGGATCACTGAATCTCTCCTAGCGCCTCTATAGGAAGGGATTTGGCAGGCTTGCTGTGAAGATTAATGATGAATATTTTTTGTCATAGAGGGTGATGGTCTAAAAATGGGAGCCACTGTTAATATGACAAACCCCCATAAGAGGTTTTTCAGCTACAAAGCTCTCCTTATCTCACTTGATTCCCGTGACACTTGACAAGGGTTCTCGCCCAGCTTCAGTGCAAGAAGTGACACCACATAGGATGTGCTGAAATGTCCTGCAGCTGGTGAAGATGGGCTTCCCCATCACCTAGGACGAGAGTGGATGTGGAGGGGATGAAGGGCAGTGTTGGGCGCCCAGGGCTGTGGGGGGGACTTACGCTCTCTGGAATTCGGGGATGCTGAAGACGGCCTGCATGACAGAACTGAGATAGCAGCTGTTGCCCAGGTTCTGGAGACCCGTGTACCCGGGGCCATACATGGGTTTCAGCTTCGTCCCCGTCTCCTGGATCACTTCCCACTCACTGACCCGAGGCTTGATGTCATTGTCCCGGAGCCCGTTCTCTGTCTGGGGCAAAGTTGTTGAAGAAAAACAACTTCAGCTATGACTATCATTCAAAGACCACGTCCCATGAATGATTTCTAACAGCAGTAGATATTTCTGCCTTTTTTTTCCCCCAATTAAACAGAGAAATAAACAACCTCATTAAAAGAGACTGAGATGGTGATGGTTGCACAACATAAATGTACTTAATGCCACAGAACTGTACAAATAAAAATGGTTAAAATGGCAAATTTTATGTTATGTATATCACCACAGTGACAACATGGATGGACCTTGAGGATATAATGCTAAGTGACATGTCAAGGTAGAGAAAGTCAAATACTGTATGATCTCACTCATAGGCAGAAGATAACAACAACAACAGATAAACATACAGATACAGAGATTAGATTGGTGGTCACCAGAGGGGAAGGGAGGAGAGAAGGGGGCAAAAGCGGTGACAGAGCACATGTCACGGGGTGATGGATGGTAATTAGACTTTGGGTGGTGAACATGATGCAGTCTACACAGAAATTGAAATATAATCATGTACACCTGAAATTTATATAATGTTGTAAAACAATGTTATCTCACTTAGGGAAAAAAAAAGCCACAATAAAAAAAGTGCATGACTCTAAAAAAAAAAAAAAAACCCATATTTAAAAGAATTAAAAATAAAAGAGAGAGAGACTGAGAGGAAAGGAGACAGCAGGAGGAAGAAAGACAAATAGGAACCAAAAAAAAGAAGCAAGTAGAGTAATTTCAAAAGAAGACAAAACACAGCAAAGAAAGAGGTGGGAGAAGAAAGGGGAATAAAACCATGGAGCTCGGGAGTGCCTGGAAATAGGAGGAAAGTCTAAAGAAGAGCAGAGAAAGTAGGTTAAAGAGCGACATGAGTGAGAAAGAGGAGAACATGAGGAGAGGGAGACGGCTGGGCTGGGAGGAGAGGGCAAAAACAAAGCAGGCACATTTAACTAGCTCCTCACAGGGACAAATCTTACATAGTCAGGATATCAACTTGAAAACACAATATTAAATGAAGCAAAGCTTTTCCATCAACAATAATACATTGGCTTTCTTTCCACCCCCCAGGAGCTCTGCTTCCCTTCCTGAATTAATTAAAGTGATGTTGGCCACAGATCATTTTAAAGGTCATCTTCCCGTACCTTCTCGCTTTAGTGAACAAAGAGTGATGCATGCAACTCTCCATCCAAGGAGACAGAAATTTTGCAAGTAAACTCCAACTAAAACAAAATGGTACTTGATAAGGTGCCATTTGTATTATAACATAAAAAAAATCTAAGCTGGTAACCAAAAGGAAACTCTAATTAATTAAATTCAAGATGTAAATGCAAACATTAAAACCTAAAACCTACAAAGTGAAGATTCATGTTATAGAAATTAAATATTAAATAAACCCAACAGTTTCCTCCCCACAAGGTGGGAATAGACAAAAGTAGACCTTCTCACCCCATGCATGTGAAGCATATCAATTCCAAAATGTGCTAAGTGCTTAGCCAAATGAGGATCCAAAACAGGTTCCTCTTCTTGAAAAGAATAAACATCTAGAGGGGGAAGAAAAAAGAAGTACTGAGATCCATAATCAAGTCATTCAACAGTCAACATATATTTATCGAGCTCCTATTATGCATCAGGCTTGAGATGCACCAATGAACAAAACCAACAGAAACGTTTTGTGAGTTACATTCAACTGGAAGAAAGACAGACGACAAACAATAAACATAATAAATAGGTATTTTTTGTAAATATACCCATATATCAATTCTTTTGACATTTCAAAAAGAAATAAAAAAAGTTTTCTGAAACAAGAAAATAAAAGAGCAGTGTCTAAAGTTAAAATAAGTTAAAATTAGACAAATGTAAATGCTTAACACTTGATCTTTCTAACCAAAACCACAGCGGCATAACTGAAAGTTCAGGAGGTGGGAAGGGTGAGGGAGGAGAGCGGTGACACTGTCTGCCCATGGCAGGGAGAACCTAGGAGGGAACAGAGGGAACACACAGGCCCTCAGGGGCAGCTGAATGGCTGGACTGGGGTTTTAGGTCCAGGAGAAAGCAAAATGCTGCCTGCGGAGCCCTCTATAGTCTCAGACCTATCAGCTCACCAACGTCCACCTCCACCTGCCCCTCAGCCCTCCTTCCTACCTCAGCGTTCACATCTCACAGAGCTGGTGAGGGAGTGGTGAAGACGTACGTGTAGTGCTTCCCAAACGTGTCCACCTCGTAGCACACACAGAAAATGATGGTGCGTCTGGCACAGCAGGGTAACTCAGGAGGCTCCAGCAGCCCCAGACCCTGCCCCCTGCCCCAGGACTTGAGAGATGGGCATCTTGGCCTCCTTGGTAACCCATTCGTGGCACACTAGCGTTGGGAAGCTGTGTGCTGAGGCGGGCAGCTTCTCTCCTCAGGATCCTAATATGCCTGACAACAGAATGCTTTAGACCAAACCTGGCTTCTCAAAGTGTGGTGTCTAGACTTAAGCAGCAGTAAGCATGTTAGAAATGCAGAACCCAGGCCCCACCCCGGACCTACTGAATGAGGATCTGCATTTTAATGAGATCCCCAGAAGCAATGCTTAGTTTTCAAAGCTATCTGAATTACTGCCTTATCTGTCCTCACACAGCAATGCAATGTGGGAGAGGGAACAGACATCATCAGGCCTATTTTGCAGATGAGGAAAAGAGGCTCAGAAAGGTTCAATCATTTGCCTCAAACCTAATAGGTGGCCTAGAAGCCAGGTATTCTGACTCCCGGCCCAGGCCTTTCTCCTTTACACCCAACTATTGCCATGGATCTCTCAGGAGACTAATAGACTTGGTGAAGCACCATCCTAGGTCCTTAACAGGAACAGAGAGGCAAAACCTACATTTTCTGGGGCTGGCCTGTGGCGTAGTGGTTAAGTTCACGCGCTCCATTTCGGCGGCCCAGAGTTGGCAGGTTCAGATCCCGGGCACGGACCCATGCACCACTTACCAAAGCCATGCTGTGGTGGCATCCCATATAAAGTAGAGGAAGATGGGCACAGATGTTAGCCCAGGGCCAATCTTCCTGAGCAAAAAGAGGAGGATTGGCAACAGATATTAGCTCAGGGCTAATCTTCCTCACCAAAGAAAAAACAAAAACAAAAACACAACCCACAATTTCTTCACTCTTAAATTTGAAAAACAAAACCTATTACAAGGAAAATAGATGTGAAGATATCATTCTCTTTTTTTTTTTAAGATTTGCCCTGAGCTAACATCTGTTGCCAATCTTCCTTTTTTTTTCCCTCCCCAAAGCCCCAGTGCATGGTTGTATATCCTAGTTGTAAGTCCTTCTAGTTCTTCTACATGAGCCGCCACCACAGCATGGCTACTGACAGACGGGGGGTATGGTTCTGTGACCAGGAAACAAACCCAGGCTGCTGAAGCGGTGAGAGCGCTGAACTTTAATCACTAGGCCATCAGGGCTGGCTTAAGGTATCATTCTTTAGGATAGTAAAAGATAGACTTTTCCAAGCAGTTTCCTGCTCTTTGGAACATCAGCAGGAGTTAAAAAAAGAAAAAAGTAATATACAAGAACTACGGTAACCCTCTGACCCAAACCCAGATATGAGGAGACTCACTGCCACTCAAAGGAAGTCAGCCTTTCTATTATATATAGAATAGATTAAACATGGATAGCTTTCTCCTCTACCCTTCTTCCCCTAGGGGCCCATTTTAACTAGTGGACAGCAGCCTTCGTCTACATTCCTTTTAAAATATAATTCAGTGCTCTCAAAAGCAGAAACAAAAGACAAAATCCACAGCCCAGTTAAGAAAAAATTTCTAAAAAGTTTAAACACTAAAAAAAAAAACATCAAAAATCTTTGAACTAATAACTTGAAACAAATATATCAACAATATTTTCAATCTATGACAAGTGACAGAAAAATACCACTCAAATATTGGCTGGAAGGTGAAAAGGACACTTCCTAGGCACTTTAACTTTGGTTATTATTAAATAGTGAGATAGTTTTGGACACTTAAGACTTTAAGCCTCTAATTATCAGAGCTCTATTAGAAAATAATAAAATTGCTAGAACTGCACCATTGGCATTGGCCTCGGATTTTGAAACAAGCGAAAATCATGCAGCACGCTATGGTTCTTAACCCATTAGGCTCTTCCACATTGAGAAATTAACATTTCCTATTTCTAGTCATTAACTGCTCCAAAGGTACAACATGATTCGGTCAGACACAATAGTTATTTCTTATCCCAATGACAACAACAGTTTGGTGAGTAACGCACATGAAATCTAAAAATGAACAGTGATCCTTAAACTTGGCAATCATGATGAATTTATAAATGACCTGTAGTCATAGAAAAAAATTTGAAGTAGACTCAGGGGCTGAAAATACTTCCTTACGCACTTTTCATTGGGAAATTCATTCATCTCCAACCTCAGCTTAGCAAAGTCAAGTCCTAGCTCAGAAACTATTGTAGCATTGCCTGACAATTATCACCCTCCCCCACCCCCAACCTGGCTTAAAACTTGGAGGCAAGAAGCACAGTTAGGAAGTTCACAGAAGGACACACTCAATAATAGCCCAACCAGCATTTCGTGAGTAACTACATTCACTTTAGAAGGAAACCAGTCATTGTTTCATTTCAAGTTAAATGACTAGTTAAACCATAGAGAGTACGGAGAGATCCATACAAGAGAAAAGATAAAAGAAAAGTTTTAGAGCATGAAGAACCCATTGATGAGACAAGCGTGTTAGAAATCAGTAGATGCAATAAGTTCCCAAATTAACTAAAGAAAAAGTTAGAGAATAGAGATGGAGACTAAGACTGAGACCAAGACTGAGAACCTGTAAGGAATTATATGAAAATGGTAATAATTTCATATCTCTGAATGTGAAGATTTATTTTTTGTTTTTTTGATTTTCTCTTTTTTCCAAATTTATTATATTTTGATCGAAAAAAATGTTTTGCAAGTAATTCCTAAAGATTAAAATGATTCTATCGGATGGAATGCCATTAGGTCTAGTGTACCACTGGTCTTCCTTCTTCATCCACATGGATTAACTCACTCACTCATTCATTCATTCACTCATACATTCATTGTACTCGACAAATATTTACTGAACACCAAATGTATACAGATACTGAGGATACGATGTTAAATAAGATAAGCAAGGTCTGCCCTCACATATTTAAATTTTACTATTTCAAATTGTCTTAGAAGAAATGCTGGTTTGGTAGGACCTCAACAGACATCTTCTTGGCTATGGTTTAGTCATGTGACTTTAGGATCTCTTCCTAAGCCCCAGAAAATGGCAGAAGTCCAAATCCTGCCCTCAGATTCCCACATAGGAAAGCAGAGGGGAGAGAGACACAAAGACGTACCTCAACAAGTCTTGTGTTTAGGAAAAGAAATGAAACCAGGAGAGCTGGCTTTGCTGCTCTGTTCTCACAGCTCAAGTGGAGAGAAAAACAGAACTTTTGGTCAAACACCAAGTCATAAGTCAGAGAGGAAAGGATGAGGAAAGGCTCTTCCAGAGTAAGTGCTGGTCCGTCCACCCAAACCACATCTCTCCACCATGAGTTCATATTTGTGTGCCTAACAGACCATCTGCCACACACAGGGAAAGAAGAGAAATGAGAGAATTCTCCAGCAATTACCAGAAAAATAAACAAAAAATGAATGAGGTCAGAGGTATGTACCATCAGCTAGTGAGTATAAATTCCAGGCCAGACAAAACCTAGACTTTAGTCAGGAAAGGAAAACAAGTAAGAGTAAAAAGACGTCAATAAAATTTTTAAAAGGTGAATCTGGGGAGCAAATTTTGTTGGTGTGTCTTCCTCCATATGTTTACTCGACAAGTATTTACTGAACACCTACTTTGTGTGAGGGGCTATGCTGGATATAATAGACTACAACAAACGTGGCACTCAGGCCCTGCTGTCTGAAGTGACCACTATTAAACAAACAGTTACAGGATCTTCTGAAAAGTGCTACGATGGAGTAGCACGAGGTGCTGCAGAGGCACACAGGAGGGGCAGAAGCCAGGTCAAAATTAAAATGAAGTAGTCCGTGCCTTGATTCCAAATCCTGGGCTATGAGAAATTCAAGGGAGCTTATGCCCAAGTCAAGGGTGCACATAACCAAAGAAGAAAGACCACCCTGAGATGCTATTGACCGGGTGCAGGGGCAGGCAATCCACAGCTGTGGGATAGGCAATTTCACAGCTCCACTGGGCATCTCTGGAAGACTCTCCTGCAATCACCGAGGCATTGAGATATCTTCTTAGGTAAACTAGTTTCCATAATGGAAGAATAAAACACCCTCTCCTGCCTCCATCCCTCCTAACTCCCTTCCCACCAAGAACCTCAACCTTGCTTGGCCAAACCAATGTCTCCTCCCACAGAGGAAAGCTTTTCATTTGTTTGTATGGAGATCTGTTTCTTGGTTTGTTTGTTGCTGTTCCCATGGACCCAGAGGGGAATTTGATATGGGGCCAATCTTTACTATGCATGCCAGTACAACGGCCTAGCTTGGGGGACCATCCAAGATGGGGGACCATCTTGGAAGAACTAATTCTAATTTGAGACCTCTAGATGAGTATGAGTTTCTCACTGAACAGGTATATCCTTGTCAGGGAGAAGGAATCCAGGATGATCGGATCACACTACCATTAAATATTTGAGTCCACAACCTGCCTGGATTCCATGTTCACTAAGCAATATTCTAAATATAATTCAGCTTCCCACAGGGAAGGAATGTACTGGTCAAGCTGACATAAACATCCCACTTACAGGCAGTTGTGGTTCTCATTATAAACTGAAAAATAAACACTCTGACTTTGAGACTTTGCCTCTGGTGAGCTGAATTAGCCTCAGTGAGCCTAGCGAGAATAGAAGATGGGACCCTCTACAGTGGTACCTTCACCAGGAGGTGGCCACCTCGCCCCAGACAGAGGGCACCCTGTCCTCCTGAGCCTCAGTGTCCACAAGGCTCATCATCAGATATTTAAGGAAACTTTACACACGTTTCCATTAACTTATCTGTTTAAATAATCAGTGTTACAGCTAGCAATCTATTAAACAGATTTAAAAGAAACTAAAGTAGAATTGATGCATCCCATAAACTAATATGAAATGGTAATTAGACTGAAAATAATCATTTGTGTTAAAACCCACTCTGCATAATATAAAAAGGAATCAAATTCTGATCTTTTTTCAAAAAATGAACATTATTTCAGCTAAATGAATTCAAGAACCCTCATTAGGGGATGTATAGTCAGCACTGCTATTGCCAAGTTTTATGCTTTCTATGACTGAAACAGGAGTATTTATCCAAATACTCTCATTTATTCAAATATGATAAGAAAAACCTTAAAAGTTCTCCCATCTTGGGCCGGCCCCGTGGCTTAGCGGTTAAGTGCGTGCGCTCCGCTACTGGCGGCCCGGGTTCGGATCCCGGGTGCACACCGAGGCACTGCTCCTCCGGCCATGCTGAGGCCGCATCCCACATACAGCAACTAGAAGGATGTGCAACTATGACATACTATGATCTACTGGGGCTTTGGGGGGAAAAAAGGAGGAGGATTGGCAATAGATGTTAGCTCAGAGCCGGTCTTCCTCAGCAAAAAGAGGAGGATTAGTATGGATGTTAGCTCAGGGCTGATCTTCCTCACAAAAAAAAAAAAAAGTTCTTCCTTCTTTATTAAAAAAAAAAAACTTTACGGCAGATAACAGATCAATATTCTTAATAGCGAAAGAGTTCTTAAAAACCAATAAGAAAAACACCTATCCATAACAGGTACGAGAAAATCAGCCAAAGAAATGCACAAAAAGAACTATGAATGACCAAGAATACCATGAAAAATATTCAGCCTCACTAGTCAAGCAAATTAAAACAAGATACCAAATTAGCAAAGGTTTTTAAAAAGTTTTAATACTCAAAGTTGCCAAAGATTTGTTGAAATGGGTATTCTCATACACAGCTGGTGGAAAAGTAAATTACTACAACTGTTTAAAAGAGAAATTGAAAATTTAAAAGGTTCAGGCCTTTGGTTGTAGGAATTTATCCTAAAGAAATCATTAGACAAACACCCAAAGATTTGAATATGTACAAGGATTTTCATCAGACTGGCAAAAAAAAATTGCTAAAAACTCACAGGGGAATAGTGAAATGATTTATGAAACTATCATGAATAATATTTAATAACACAGAAATATAATTAATATTAAATAGAGAAAAATAAAGAATAAAGCTTTATACAGTGTGATACAGTTTTTGTAAAACTGTGTGTGTGGGTCGGGTTGTCTATATAAGAACTGATCAAGCCCTTAAAAAAGAAAAAAGACTGAAAGGAAATACACGAATTGTTAGAAGTAATTTGTCTAGAGGGTGGTATTACTAGTGATTTTTACTTATTTACTTCTCTAAACTTTGCTCTCTGTTTTCTAAATATGTTACATTGAACATCTGCTTCTTGAATAATCAAGGGGCAAATATAAAACTCCTTCCTCAAGTTGAAAGGAAAGAAACTTTAGATGGACTCTAAGTTGCCGTTTGAAAATGTTTCCCACTAGAAAAAAGGCTTCTGGAAAATTAAACATACATAGAGAACAGAACTAACCCATGCCTTTATTATTAGCATATGTTTAAATAGAATCTAATTATTTACATACTTATATACAAGTTGGTTCATTTAACAAAAGTATTTGTACCTATTACGTATAAGAGTTTGTATGGAACCCAAAGATGCGTAAGGTAAGACATAACCTTGCCTTCAAATAATTCTAAGCCATATATACCAATGGTTGTAGTCTTGGACAAGTTGTTCTGAGAGCTGGACTTCTAATAACTGGTCTTATCAAAGCACTACATAAGACAGCATAGAAAGTAGAAATATTCAAATTATTCTCCCCTTGCAATTTTACCCAATAGAATTCCTACAGTGCAAATCCTTCTCTCTGTAGCCCCTAAAAGGAAAAGGATGGGTGCCTGATACGGCAGTCATTCAACACAGCAATGACCTGGAAGCACCCTGCTGTAACCCTGAATCCAACTGCATGTCTTGAATTTCCTCTTCAGATCCTGGAAGTCTTAGGATTTGACCTGGCTTGTGTAGAGGTTTATTTACTTGGGGGGAAACGTTTGACACCAGCACCTGGGACTCTTGGAGCTACTTTTCTCAAATGAGGTAAAATAAGTCCACTAACTTTGGAAGCAGGAAAATTATCCAAAATGTGAATCAAAAGAATCTTGACATGACCTAACTGCCTGCCCTCAATCATAAAACAAATGAGAAACTAAACCCGTTCAATGGAAAAAGCATGGTTGACAAGAAGTGTATCATATTTAGTGAAAACATGCTAGCCAACTAACTCTGAGGTAGGCTAACTCAGGCACAGAAAGACAACAGAGAAGAGAAAAGACAAATGTCTTTATATTTCTTCTCAAAGACAACGTTCTTGCACTAAAGTAAAGAAGAAATAGAGACTAAAGCCTGGGAAGATGGAGAAGATGGATCTAGGTATTGGTCCAGATCCACGCTTGATAAATGTTTTCAATGATGCTTTAGATGATGGGTTCTTATGGCCACTGCTCAATATTTAAGCCTCTCATTATTAACCCTGATATGATTTCCCTTTTCCCTCACAAAATGGTAGAAGGAATTAACTGCACAAACATGGCCAAAAGCTTACATTTTAGAGCATACAGTGTGAGAGCATAAAGAAAAAAAAAACAATTCTGAAGGTGACAGTACAAATAGGAACAATTCTAATCCCTGGCTGCACATGAACACCCTAGCTGCCAGTTGACATCAGGGACTCTGAACACACGGTGTCCTTTAAAGCCCATCTTCTCCATAATGAATCCATTTGTTCCTAAAATGATACTAATCCCCATAATTAATTCTAGGGTTTCTCTCTGCTATTCTAACGGTGGATTCAATTATACACATTCACTTCACAAGTCCTGGTTCCTGCTTCTGTCCTCTCAGCCAAGAGATATACAGAAAGATACTAACACTAGCAGCTAACTTTGATTAAGACCTCATTGTGTGCACTAGGCTAAAAGCTTATGCACCTTAACAAACCTCTGAGAGAGGTACCATGATTGTCCTCAAGATGAGGAACCTGAAGCTTAGAAGGATTTGAAAACTTGCCCAAGACCTCAAGGCTAATACAAAGCAGAACCAGCATTCATCCTGGGCTGAGTCTAGAGCCTACGCCCTCCAGCCCTAGGGATTGAGGCATTGGTTAAATCTAAGAAGGAGCCACTGCAAGTTCCCAGTCGCTAAAGGCACACTCACCTGCCCCGTCGGGAGTGATGGTTCCCAGCTTCACAGCTAGAGGGTAGCCCATGTCTCTGTAATGCTCCAGCGCATGCCCGTTGCCCCCAGAGCTGTCAAAGAACCACTTCCCACACAGCACAGAGCCATCCGTCAGGTTCAACCAGAGGTTTTCCCGCAGGTCACACCTGGCACACTTCCAACCACTGGAAAGTCGTTGAAGAGCACAAGGGGTAATTAGAAAATTAACATCCAGGGAAACAGAGCCTCAAGCTGGGGGTCACAGAAAATGGTCAATGGAATAAGAGAGAACCCTTCCAGAGCAGCAACACCACTCAGTACCCCGTCCACCTCCCAGATGGGGACCAGCAACTCCCAGCTCCTCTGCAATAACCCTTTTACTTTGGAAAACTGGCACAGAACATGAGGATAGGAGGGGAGGTCACTTCCTTAAAATTCCTAAGTGAGGGACAGTGGAGCTTGAATAAGTTTAAACCATTAAGGATCCCACGTGTATAAACATCTAAAGTTTTACAGCATTAACCACACCTAGTAAAACTAGTTTAAACAAAACCCTAAAACACTGCAAATCTAAATTAAGTAGAAAGGAAATCACTTAGCTGAAAGTTAAATGTCAAGCATGTGCCAGGTGCTTTACAGAAGTTTTATCATTTAATTCTAATAAACACCCTTCAGCATCAGTATTACATTCCCATTGTCAAAGGGAGAAACTGAGGCCCAGAACTACCGTGCCTTCCTTAGGCCCACACAGAATGGGAATTCACTGTAGTCAGGGTTCAACCAGACTGGACACATTCCTAATCCATCTGCTCTTTCCCTCTAGCACCTGCCCTCTATAAACAAATCAGCACCTAAGAGGAGGAGGTGCTAATGTAGCTCAAAGGTCATTCCAGCCAAAGATGTGACAACCAAAGACCATGCAGGTTGGGTTCCCCTAGAAGCAGACTCTGAGACAAAGATTTGAATACAAATGGCTTGTTTGGGAGGTGATCTCAGGAAGCACCATAGGGAAGTGAGAGGGGAAGGGGCAAGAAGCCAGTAGAGGGTACATCAATGAGCAGATGACCACCACGGACAACTGGGGCTCCGTCCAGCTGGGGAACTCCAGGAGACAGTTATCCCACATGAGGGTAGGGATCTAGGGTATTTATCCAGCCACTCCACAGTCACTGGCTGAGGGCTGTTTCAGGAGGACAGGAGGGAGTATGAACTCTGTGGCATTTCTGACTGTCCCATGCACCAGCCTACCTGGCTCTGCCAGCCAGAGAAAGCTCTCAAGCAAAGAGCTGCGGGTGCTTGCAACAGGAAGCCTTAGGATGGGGACAGGCTCAGACGCATGGGCTGGCCGTGTTCAGCATCTACTACAAAGGCACAGATAATTTTAGAGAGAACTTTGAGCTTATTTTTAATAAAAGGCATCTGATAAGAAAATATATAACTGCTAATTCAGAGAAGAGGTAGAAAAGTAAATATTCCTTTGGCCAGTTTAAGGGGGTAAAGTTCCATTTTGCCATCTGACTCCCACCTTGGAGGAATCCTGACTCCATTGTCCAACTGGGCGAGGTTATTGGCATATTTGGAGACTGGCAATTCATTTTCCCATGTGTCTGGGTCCTGCTTTCTGTATGGAGATTTTGAGCTGAGAACTGCATCACAAGCAATTGTTACCTGTAAGACAAACCCAGATGTAATATATAAAAACAGTTTGAGAGAATAGCAACTTCTAGAAAATGAATTTAAAAGTTTATTAATAAATATGGCTTAATCTAAGAAAATTCAAACAGCACAGTTACCACCAGAGCAAGATCCCAGTTTCCTGACTCCAGCACTTTCTCCCTGGATCTGCCTAGGTTTTGTCCCTTGCCTGGAGTGTGCAGTATTGACAATGACACAAGATAGCCAGGAACCAAATCCAGTTTGTAAGCCAAGCATAGTAGTCAGACTTCACCATTCCTACCTCTGAGCAGAGTGAAAAGTTTAAGACGGACAATTTGCAAGTATGAAATTAGGCACAGGAATGTCTAGGATTTACCCGAGTGGCGTGTTTTCATCCTAACAAATTTACATCCAGATAGCCAATATCCTGAACTCATCACATAATGGCATGTGGTCAAGGGCACTTGAATGGAATGCAAGCAGCATGGCTCCGTTTCTTAATCTGGTACAGATGTGACCCTGAACAGGGACATGCCCAGGTGTCTCTGTGCCAGATCAGTCCACATCATGAGCAAATCTGTGATGTCCGGCTTGGCGCCAACTGCCACAGGGGAGGGGGAGGGCAGATCCTCTGCTTTCTCCCAAACCCAATTGATCCTGGACATATGCCTAGCACCACATTATAAGCTATTTCTAGCTGTCTTTGAAAACTTATACCTGGTAGGAATGTAAAATGGTGCAGCCACTTTGGAAAACAGTTTGGCAGTTCCTCAAATGGTTAAACAGTTACCATATGACCCAGCAATTCCACGCCTATGTAGATCCCCAAGATAAACGAAAATATGTGTCCACACAAAAACTTATACACAAATATTCATAGAAGCATTATTTATAATAGCCAAAAGTGGAACCAAGCCAAATGCCCATTAATGACAAATGGATAAATAAAATGCAGTATGTCCATACAATGGAATGTTATTCAGCAATAAAAAGGAATGAAGTACTGATATATGCTACAACATGGATTAATCTTGAAAATATATGCTAAGTGAAAAAAAACCAGCCCCAAAGACCATGTATTGTAAGATTCCATTTACACGAAATGTCCCAAATAGGCAAATCTATAACGACACAAAGTAGATTAGTGATTGCCAGAGGCTGGGGGGATGAGAAGTTGGAAGGTGATGGTTGTGGGGTAATAAAAATATTCTAGAACGAGATAGTGGTGATGGATGCCCAACTCTGACTAAAATAAAAGCCACTGAATTGTGAAAAAATAAATTTTAAATGAAAACTTGTATTCTACATCACTAACATCCTGCAAAATTAGCTGAGCTTCATACAGAATATTTTCCCCTGAGTAGCACTGACAACTGACCCTAGAACTGATTAAGAGACAACGGAGGAAGTTCCCTCAGCAGCTGCCATCCCACCCCGACCCAGCCCATGAGCAATTCCTATCAGTCCTACCTATTGGGAACCTACCTATTGGGAACCTACCTCTTCTCTATTTCCACCACACCATCCTACTCCTGGCCACCGTCAAGCTCACCCAGATGGCCACATAGCAGCCTCCTTACAGTCTTCTTTCTCTCACTCTTCCCTCTCTTCTCTGCCCAGCAGCCAGAGTGATGTGCTGGGAATATTAGATCCTATCCTTCTCCAGCTTAAAACTCTCCAAGGTTATATTGAACACTACCAACTGACGACACTGGGCTAGGCACGGTCAGAAATAATGAAGAGGTCCCTGCCGTCAAGAGGCTTATCGTCCATTATAGACCAGGCATTCATAAATATATTTTAAAACCTTTTAAAAGAGATACTCCCATTCATCTCTCACCACAAACACTGTTATATAATTAGCCTTTCCTTTCAATTATCAAAATTCACCTCTTACCCCTTCCAGGAATGTCCCCAGAGAATAGGGCTGAGTTCACCACAAGCCCCCTCCTGATTTTAAGGGTTTTTTTTAATGCCACCTTAGCACTTCTGGCTATGCATCCTAATCTTTTCAGTCCAGCCTGTTATTATAACCTCCTTTTCGTTTCACTGACTACCTTCCTTCCCAGTCCTCCTCAGAATTTTCTCTACCCCTACTAGATCTTTTTCAAGTGTTCTGGCTTGCAATGCACAATGATTCTGACCAAGCTTTGGATATAATATTCTCTCTTTTCTTTGAATATCCTTCCTCATGACACTCAATAAAATTTCCTTAAACTTCTGGGCCCCTTCTATGAAACACTGATCTAGTGTTTTCAGAATATTATCTAAAAATCACTTAGAGGCTCTTTTCATAAATCATAGCTGATGGTCAGGATCCATCACCCTACAATTATACCGTGAATAATCTTTCCCTGGAGTGAAGCAAGAGACCCTGGTACTCGTCCTGGCTCCATCCCAAGTCTCCATAGGCCTCAGGTTCAGTGGTGTCCTGGAACTCCTCACAGGGTCAATCGTTCAATTTTAAGAAATTGTACAAGATGGTCATTAAACACAGCCATTACTAAAAGTTAAATTATATAAAATTACAATTAAATAAAATACATTTTTAAAAAAGTAATAAATATTCAAAACTCCTCACTTCCTAATTATTTTACTATATCTTATATTATGCGTGTGCTGTTGAGGTTATTTACGTCTACATTATGTGAACAGTAGAAATTCTATACAGCAGTGTGCCACAGCGTCTCTCTTCCCAACACTGCACTCAGTGACATCATGTTGTTAGCCTGAGATCGACCATGGTGGCAGTATTTACATCACAGAAATCAGCAAACACTACAAAGCAGGGCTTTTCCCCCAGGGAGCTGGTTGCTAACTAGTTACAAGCACACTACTGCTTGAGTTCCTCGTGTCTAAAATGAGGCACTGAATTCCAGATTCTAAGATCCCCCTGGGCCCCTGATGCAATGTGAACCCTGCATCACAAAGAGATGGTTTAACTTTCTGGTAGAGTCTATAAAGTAACTATCTGAAACAATTTTTTCTGTGCTGAGACTCTCGAGGGATGAAGAAAGAGTCACCAGGTTGGGTGATTTTGAGCTCAGTAATTTTTGTTATTTAAAAGCTTGAAAAGAGAATTATCAATCACCAAAAACGAAGCAAAAGGATGAAAAGAAAATATAGTAACTAGCATCTGTTACATAGATAAATCCTATCGGTTACCATCAGATAAATCCAGGCTTTTCCTTCAATCTACCCACCCCACCTTCCAAATAATTCTCCCTCTCTCTCTCTCTTTTTAATTCTTAAAGTATTTCTTAATTCTAAAAAACTCTGCATTAAAAATTATAATATATATTGCCGGATTCAGATTTCTATGACGCTTTACTTTTAAATAAAAGTATACACACTTCGAATTATGTTCTAGATGTAGAAATAAAAGTATTTAAAGTCTCTTTTATTAACTTTTTTCACAAAAAGACTTTTTCTTCATAAGTGAATGAAAGGAAAATCATTTCTCATGACATTTATTCACAATGTGCGTCTACTTCTTTTCTGACAGCAGACGTAAGAGTTACATTAAACAGCAGTAAGAACTCTCAGTATTAGACAGATACAAGATTTACTATATAATTTCAGGTAATGGGACAAGATAAGGCCATTTTGTCCACTCATATTTTATCCTTGGTAACAGCCACAGGAGTCAACAGAGGGAATCGGAGAAAGCAGAGGTAATTTAATTCTGTATGCACTGCTGAACGCTGTGCACTTAGTACTAAAAAGGATATGTTACATCTAATAATTAGAGGAAAGACTACAATAGATAAATACACAAAATTTTCATTTCTTTTTTAATTTTTATTTTGTTTATTTATTGTTCCCCCAAAGCCCCAGTAGACAGTTGTAGGTCATAGCTGCACATCCTCCTAGTTGCTGTATGTGGGACTCGGCCTCAGCATGGCCAGAGAAGCAGTGTGTCGGTGCACGCCCGGGATCTGAACCCCGGCCGCCAGTAGCGGAGCGCGCACACCTAACCGCTAAGCCACGGGGCCGGCCCAAAATTTTCATTTCTGTGGTCTCATATTTAGGTATAAAGTAGGTCAGGGGCAAAAGAGGATGAATGTTGGAAAGCTGGTCCCTGATGACATGGGAACCCCAGCACAAGCATCCCCTCTTGGCAGGGGCAAGTGAGCAGGTGGCTGTAGACACAGTCACAGAAAGTCCTGAAGACTCTGGGACCTAAAGACCTAGCTTTGGTTCTGGCAGAGTCTGAGGAGGGAAAAATGAACTGGCATGTCTAAACTCCATGGACCCTGAGCCCCTGCTATCTGTGGCCAGGCTCTGAGAAGTCAGGGTGTGCACAGAGTGGAAAAGAGGAAGAGAACAAAGAAAAGAAGGGTGGAATGGAGGAGACAATTCAGGAAACGAGGAAAGACAGGAAAAATGGTTAGAGTCCCTGCAGCAACTCTGTGCCCACTTCCCGGATTTGAGCATCAAATTTAAACAGAAACTGGCTTCCTCACACCGATATCAGCACCCCAGCTTTAAGTTGTTCAGGAAAATGAAAGTCACTCCACAAAAAAATAAAGGAAGGGAAGAGGAAAAAACTCATCACTAAATCTAAATTCTAAAACCTAGAAAGTAGTCTTAGTCCTCATGAGGAACAAACCTGAAAAGTACGTCCACATTACCACAGAGCTGCTGCAGCCCTGTGACGTGAAAATATATGGTTATTTTTATAATCCTGTTGCTGTTGTTTCAGCAGTGAAACTCTTTTATTTTTCCCCAAACAAAATCTTACATGGAAGGCTAATGTGTAGAAGAGATAAAAGTATAGCCATTCCTCTGATCAGAAGACAGCTGGGCTGGCCCGTGGCTTAGCGGGTAAGTGTGCGCGCTCTGCTACTGGCGGCCGGGGTTTGGATCCCGGGCGTGCACCGACGCACCACTTCTCCAGCCATGCTGGGGCCACGTCCCACATACAGCAACTAGAAGGATGTGCAACTATGACATACAACTATCTACTGGGGCTTTGGGGGGAAAAAAAAAAGGAAGAGGATTGGCAATAGATGTTAGCTCAGGGCTGGTCTTCCTCGGCAAAAAGAGGAGGATTGGCATGGATGTTAGCTCAGGGCTAATCTTCCTCACAAAAAAAAAAAAAAAGACGACAGCCCCTCTCCAGCGGTCCCTACACATCGCAGGGGCACAGTTTGGAAATCTAAGCAACAGACTGTGAGTCAGAGGCAGGAAGAAGCCAGCCCACCTGGAGGAGGCCAGCCAATGAGCAATGAGCCCAAACAGCACTGGACGTGAGGCAGCGGAGGGGATTGAGCCCAACGCTACTGAAATGCAACCTTGCCAGGCCCTTTTCACAGAGAAGCGATGCCCTCGTGTTCATGCTCATTCTTCTCTTCTTCTCTCATTCGACCTGCCTTCCCCACCCCCCCAGTGCATACACACCGCACACGCACATGCACACACACCTGACACAGAGTCACGCGCATCTAGCTAGTAGCCGTGCACACTCACTGACCAGGGCTGGTAACTCCTCAATATTTGGTAGTGCTATTTCATAGTGGTCTGGGAAAATAACAAGTTTGGCTTCATCTTCATATTCATAATCGTCGCTATTTAAATCGTCATCAGTATCTAGATCTGAGGAGAAAACAGAAACAAAGAACAAGAAGTGAAGAAAGAACATTCCACACTAAGGCAGCACTCACTGGGAAAGCCAGAAATCCACAGGGATGACAAACCAAGGTGCGATATTTACAATTCCTCTGACACGACCATCCATCTGCCCCAAACCAGGAATAAAAGGCCTTTGCATCTTTCCTGTTATACATACTTATCTATAAGGCCCAGTATGTATAAAGAAGCCTGAGTCATATCATAAAGAAGACTGGCACAGATGTTAGCTCAGGGCCAATATTCCTCACCAAAAAAAAAAAAAAATAGACAAATGTGCTAGATATTCAATTCTTAAAGACGTTTAAAGGAATAGATTTTCATTACGATTTGTCAGGCACCTAGCTCCTGATTTCACAAGAATGGGTTGGAATGTTTTTCACAACACCGTAATATGGAAGAAAGTACATGGGTTAGAGAGTAGATAAACCTAGGTTCAATTCTGGATCCAAAATTTAATGTGACTTTGGGTGTCACAAACTCTCTAAGCCTTAGTTTCCTCATTTATAGAATGGAGAAATTAACACTTATCTCTCACAGTTTATATGGGGAATAAATAAGAAACTGTACACAAGAGACCTGGCTCATAATAGGTAGTCAATAAATGGTAGTTATTATTTAAAAATAAAATCTCAATTTCCCTCTCTCTCTCCCCTTCTTGCTCCCCCTCCCCCACTAAGAGTTGCTGAGATATTGAAGAGTAAACCAGACGGGAAAACCCCACAATATAAGCAGTCCTGTTGTCCTCAGGCTGTGCAGAACTTTCAGTAAGAAAGACGAGCTCCTCTAGCCTATTACCTATCAAGTCATCATCTCTTTGCATGGCTAATCTCTGGTAAAGGTTAGGTGAAGGCTCAAAGAAATGTCTTGTCACAATATTTACATGGACATGTCAGCCTCAAGTTCACACGGATGACAGCATCCCAGATCATGTTTGTATATTTAGATGTTTGGAACTATGGTGACAAAGAGCTATTGAGCCATATTCCACTCACACACACACAAACCACACACAAACAGGTACACAAACATGGGCTCTGTAGATAGGAGAAAGTTATTTTACTAGACAAAGCAGCCAGCTGAGAACCCAAGGATCTAAATTCTGTTATTACCTTGTTGTTTGCCTCCAACCAAAAACCTAGTGTCTTTTTATGTACAGCTCTGCTCTTGAATTCTCAAAGGGAGGGCAGTTTTAAGTAGAAAATGAGATACAGCTAAAATGCAGTCTACATATTTTAATAAAATATTCTAAATAATAAGAATCAGAAATGTCAAAATAAACATTGTTAGATAGCCACAAGAGGTTATTTTGACAAAAAGCAATGTTAAAGAGGATTCTGAGTTTAAGAAGTAACTAAAGGCATTTATTTAAAAGAAATGATTCAAAGACAGACATTCTATATGTTATAAAAATTTGAATGCCCCAATATCCATAATAAAAAAATTAGACCCTAAAGTTTCGATGAGAATGGGGTTCAATCCAATAGAATATTAAATAAATGATATTTATTTAAACTATGTAGAAATATGGAAATGTTTCTGCTATGTTAATGCTAAAAATACAAAATTCATCCTCATTGTAATGACAACTGTGTAGAAGTTATGCTCGTAGTCAAGAATTGGAAGGAAATCTGAACAAATGAAAATAGTGAGTGGGTGAACTTTTCTCTATTCTTAAATTTTTCTTTATTATATTGTATATAACAATTTTAAGTAACTAAAGTACAGATCTTTTGTTTTCACGTTAAGATGTGGCTCACACAACATATTATCTAAGCGTCTCTATTCCACAGAAAACATACTCACTTAATCTAATTCAAATCTTACCTGGCCAAAAACAATGATAAATTAAGTCCAAAAAAATCCCACTCTGACATTGACTTGCTATATAACCTGGGCAAGTTCTTTCCAACTTCATTTTCCTCATGAGTAAGCTGCAGATAATATCAACTACCCCACAAGATTGTTGAGAAGATAGAACAAGATAAGGTGTCAAGGCAGCTCGTATAGGATCTGGTAGGTATTAGGGGCTCCACAGATAGTAGCCCCCATCACCATCACCATCAGCATCACTTTCTCTACACTCCTACAACTAACATGATCAAAAGAGCCCTCCTTCCCTTTGGCTGCCCCAGCTTCAAAGCAATCCTGAAATAAGTTTCCAGAAGACCGTGATATCATGTGAGGATCTTCTATGTGATCCACGTGCGGAGAAGATACAAACTTCAAATGCTTCTAGACTGTAAGCTGTAAGAGCAGAAAACGGACCTTATTTACCTTCCATACCCCTAGCCCCTGCACAGTGCCCAGCACACACCACACACTCAGGCAATGTCTGTGAAAGGAGACTCTGGGAAGTTAGAAACCCCAACGTGTTAAGGACAACAGCAAAGCAAGAGCATCAAAAAACTTGTTGTGGTTTTGGGGCTTCTTTAATTGGTAACCGATCTGTGTTTTAAAAGAAGCAAGACGGCTATTGTGCAAAAAAGCAGAACTTTCTTGGGCTTCTTTACATTTTGTTTATAATTTACTTTTATTTTTAATTCAGTGGGATGGAAGGAGACCATGATCTTTCCCAAACATCTTAATGCAAATTTGGGAAAAGTTGGTAGAAGTAACCTACACTCTGATTTTAAGGGACAAATGTAAGATTTCTCCTGAATATATTTAAGACCCCACAATCCTAAATATAAATCTACAATTTCCAAATTTCTCTAATTAGAGTCTCACCATCCCAAAAATATGTAGCTGAGGAACCAACAGAGTGACCCCACCCTAGGGACCCGTAGGACTAGGACCCCCAACTTCTCCCAGCAGCTACCTTCCACTGTGGCTATTAACTGGCAATACCTGGATGGGGTGCTCTTTTCCTAAGTTAAAAAAAAAAAAGATTAAAAAAAAATACCTCTTCCCCAACTCTACTTCAATGATCCTCTCAGATCCCTGGGAGAAGACCCATTTCCCTGCCTAAGCTACAAAGCATTACAGAGGAGGAATGGATCCCTAAATCAAACCAGGGCTCTGATGCTCAGCCCCGCCCTCTCGCAGCCTGTCCATACTGACTTTAACTTGTGTGCTGGAGGTGAGCAGTCCAGCTGTTCCACTGCTGTGCAATCTGACCAACCATTTGCTCTCAAAAGAAGGTACAGAGGAAAAAAGCCCTTTGAGGGTAAACCCTGGTGTATGACATACATCAGAAGGAAATGGCAAAATGGAGTTGAATAGAACCTTCTGATCATTTTGGCTAAAGCCAAAAGAGTGGAATTTAAGCCCTCTGAGCTTAAGAAATAGCTCTTTGACGTCCCAATCTTCAGACACAGAAGAACTTGACTCATTTACTCCTATCTGTGAAAGTTGGGATGGGGTAGGGGAGACTTAATAAAAATGCAAATATTTAACACTGTTTTTAAGACATACCAAAGATATGATTTTTTTAATTAAATGCATTAGCAGTTATTTACACATCTATACACATTTGGAGCTTTAATGTAAAAAATATATAAGAGATTAGACCAGAATCACTTCGCGAGTCCTGGGGTATTTCTTTGAAGGTCCTGGACTCCCTCACGTCCCCTTTTCTCTCCTTCTATCTCATAAAACAGTTTAAGTTTTATATCAGCTTATTCCCAAAATTTACAATCTTTCACATTGCTGTAAGTTATCCTTCTAAAAGACAACCTAATAGTGTCCCTTTCTAGCTTCAAAACATTAATGCAGAGCTACCCACACTTTCTCAGTTCACAGCACCTGTCAGCATCCCAGAGATTTTTGCACAGCAGCCCTAAGCCAAACAAAATGCCTAATAGTTCTGTTTATTTAGTAGGTAGATCCAAACAACTTATTACGTATTTATGTTCTAACAACTCAGTAACCATTTGAAAAAAATAATACACATAAATTGAAATAAAAAGTATTTTATTTCATTCTTAAATAACCACAATTCCTTACTAACAGGATGTGTGTACTTGTTGGGCACAACACAACTTCTCTTTGAATCAGACTGAACTCTGCCTCCCTTGTTTCCTGTTCCACATTTATTTTCACATGGTACTTGCCTTTAACCATAGAAACCACCAAAAAACCAGCTTCACAAAGAGATGAAGTCATTGAAAGGAATACAGGATACTGCAACAGTGAAACTACATTAAGCTAATAGCTCATGCAATGTTTGAGCATCACTGTGCTCCCCTGAAGAGTTAAAACATCCCATGCTGCACCTGTGAGTTCACTGCAGCACCCCAGGGTGCCTCAGAGCACAGTTTGGGAACCTAAGTGTTAATGGCTCCCCACTGTCTACAGAAAAAAAGTCTAAAAGCAGGGTATATGTATAGACTATGGCTGGAAGAATATACAAGATATATAAGGATGTACAAACAGAAAATACTATTTGTCTCTGGGGAGAGTAACCAAGTGGCTGGGAGACAGGGAAGGGAGAGGGAGAATGTATTTTTCATTATAGAGCCTCTCATAATTTTTCAATTTTAAGTTTTGTCCATGTGTTATGTCTTCAAAAAACCTTTTTTAAATCCTAAATACAAAAAGAAGTATAAAATTCAAATATTCAAAAATTATCAATAATTGTCATTGTTGATAAAAAAAAAATTACCAGCAAAACTAGAACTGAGGGAAGGATCCTTAACTGTGATTTCACTTGAATGAACATCAAAGTAATCAAGAGGAAAAGTGACTTGACTGCTGAGGGGCAGGATGGTGCTCAGGAGACTTGGGTAAGCCATTGAGCACCAGCTAATGGGCTCAGTTTCCCTAATAAAATCAATATTAAAGGTCATAACTGAATGATTCAATGGTTTCAGTGTCACCATTGAGCCAATGGAAAAGGAATTATTCACAAAGTCATCAAGTGAATGGGGACAAAAAGCCTCTATCCAGGAGAAAGTGTTAGTCATCTACACGCGTTTTTATGAAGCTTATGAAGGGGGCATCATAACTACATTTCAACAGCAATGAAAAAGTACTTTCTAGTTGAAGAAACAAGAGAGACTGCGAGAGACTTCTGAGTTCTCTTCCTCTCCATGAAGAGACCACCCCAATGTCCCCTTTAGGGAAGCGGTCTGTGGCAGAGGCTACTAGCTGCCTCCCGGTATCCAGTCTCCCATTCTTCCTTACTAATAGACATTATTCAGTGAAGCCAGTTAATAGAATCTACTTTTCAGTCTCCTGAGCAGCACATGGTGTGGCCTTGTGACCAAGTTCTGACCAGAGAGGTATAAACTGAAGTGTTGCATGAGGATCTGTGAGAAGGCTAACAAAAGGAAACTGACTCCACTGGGAAATTAGATTTTTTGTCCTTCTCCCTTTGTCTTTATTGCTTTCCAGAATGGGGATGTGATGACTGGAGTTCCAGCAGCCATCTTAGACCATGAAGTAACCATGAGGTTGGAAATCTCAGGCCAGGATGCAGGGTGAAGCAGAATATGGGAAGAGTCTAGATCCTGATGGAACATGAGGCGATCACACCAGCCTGGACTTGCTACTTCCCAACATCCTCTACATGAGACAGAAAAACATCTATCTTGTTTAAAATCACCAATATTTTAAGTTTTCTGTTACACAAGGCAGATGTAATCCTAATACAGTCTTTCACTGAAATTAATTTACAGGCCACATCAACTTGAACACAGAGCTGTGATCAGAGTGACAAGAGAAAAGTGCCTGACACTGGGCGATATGAAGCATCAGTTGAGTGGGCTGTAAATCAGGGCTTGTAAAACCAAATTCTTCATGGGATGAAGTAGCTAACCTAAATTTGTGACACATCTGGTTATAAAACAATAGGGAGAAATGGGGCCTGGGGGAAGCCCCAGAGAGCTAATGGCATTCAAATTTAAATTTTCAAAAGACGGGTACAGTCCAAACAGAACATTTTTGCTGGGCTGTGAGTTTTAGGCACATCCTGTGGTTTTTAAGATAAGGAATGCTGAGTGAACACAGAGAGGAGCCTGTAGAAAAAGTCCCACTAAAATGAAATGGGGGGTGAGAGTTCCCAGGAAGCAACGGAAGGGGTCCACACAGTATGAAGCACAAAATCTCAGTGCTTACCTTTGGGTTAATTTTTAGAACAGTTATACTTGACAATATCCTCTACCATGAAAATAATCATAAGAGAAATCAAACCTCAAGGTCTTTTGAGTAAAAGACACAAAGGTTAAAGGACAAGAAGTCAGCTAATTTCTTCGTTTAACCAAAGAAAATAATTAAAAATCACAACAGTAGGTCAAAATGTTTCATTTTTTCCACCTTCAAGAATATCATGCTGATGTCACTTAATTCTGAGGAAGTCAAATTATCTATACTAGTGGAAGAGAACTGAAAGATAACCAAAACATCAGAATCCATTCAATTGTTTTAGCTTTGGGGCTCATTCTAAGCTAGTTTGGGTTTGGTTGGTTGATTTGGGTTGTGGTCCAAAGACATGCTGAGAAATGGGAAAGACTGGTCAGGGTTGAAAAATCAACTGCAGATCAGCCTCATAAAGAAAACCACGAGCTGAAAATCAGGAGAAAAGACAGCACGCATGGGCCCAGCAAGGAGAAATGGAGAATCAAAGCAGGAAGGAAACTCAGCTCCACAACTGTTCCAATGGCTTCACTTTTCACATAATTAATGTGTCTTTTTATTACAACACTAGCATATGTTTGTTACAGAAAAAAATTAAATACAGATAAGTGAAAAGAAGAAAATAAAAATCGCCTCAATCCCACCACCAGGCAAGAACTATTAACAATGTGGAGTACATTCTGCCAAATTCTTCCAGACTCCTAGTTATAGATGTATACGTGTGTGTGTATAAACATGTATATGTACACAGACACACATATACATATGTATACCTACACACACACAGATATGCATGCATATATGCATAGATATTTACATACATATACATACATGCACACACATGTATATATGTGTACAGATTTCTTTACCAATATGAAATCATAATATGCAAACAATTTTGAAATTCCTTTCAAACAATAACCCCAGGCATTTAGGGATATAAACTTGTTTGGTCAAACATTATCAAACCACTTTTTCTCCTGGGAAAACCTTATCAAAGCTTAATATGAAATATAACCATGATTACATGATAGAGAAACCAGTACTCATGTGCATGAGCAAAACTGGGTCTTCTGACTGAAGGAGACAGAAAAACCACTGTTGGGCAAACAGCACAGCAATCATTGTTGCAGGCAAAATCCACTGATGGATGATAAAATTAGTAGGCAAAACTCTGAGAAGAAACAAGATATTAGCATAGTCTTAAAGTATCACTCCCAAGATATTTATTAATTACACTGTAACTTCACAGTGGAAAAACACAGCAGACACCCCCTTCACAAGTGATCAAGGTTAACATCACCCGTATGAAGACACAGCATCATGTGCCCCCTGATATCATGCACTAAGGAGAGTACCCTCTGTGGTGTTCTCACCAAAAATGCATAACCGCAGACTTACCACGAGAAAACATCAGACAAACCCAAACTGAAGTACAGTCTACAAAATAACAGCCAGTACTCTTCAAAAATGTCAAAATTATAACGGGCCAGCCCCGTGGCTTAGCGGTTAAGTGCGCGCGCTCCGATGCTGGCGGCCCGGGTTCGGATCCTGGGCGCGCACCGACGCACCGCTTCTCCGGCCATGCTGAGGCCGCATCCCACATACAGCAACTAGAAGGATGTGCAACTATGACATACAACTATCTACTGGGGCTTTGGGGAAAAATAAATAAATAAAAAATTTTAAAAAAAAATGTCAAAATTATTAAAGACAAAAAAAATCTGTGAGGTACCCATCACAGATTAGAGAGGATTAAGAAAACAGGACAACCTAATGCAACGTGGGATCCTGGAACAAAAGAAGGACGTTAGTGGAAAAAATGGTGAAATCCAAATAAAGTCTGTAGTTTGGCTAATATTAAAAAAAGAAAACTTGTCTTTTCTTTAAAGGCAGTGAAGAAGAGACCAGAAGAAGAATCGCAATGACTCTCCAGTCACCATAAATATAATGGCTTCAAAATACTATACGCAACTAAAAGTGCTAAAAGCATCCTTCACCACCAGGTAAACACAAAAGTGGAGGCAGATCATCTCAAGCTAAATTCGTTTCTCTCATCCTTAAATTGTAGAGCAATAAACAACCTATTACTCCAAATCGCACACATGCACACGAACACGCACACACAGAAAATCTGGGCACACTATTGATAACTATTTACATTACCTAAAAACATCTTGGAATTCCTCCTTTTTGGTAAAGCTCCCCCAGATGCTCCTCTTACCTTCTGAAAAGAAAACAAGAAATTGTTAAAATGCAGCCTACAGAACAGCTGATTTGGGGGGATGGAGGAGTATATCTCAGACGTTCCCAGTTTTCATAAAGGGCCAAGAGGAAATATTCAACCTGGACTAGAGATTCCAGGATAAACAGGAACTTGACCCAGGTCAATGCAGGTAGGCGAATTCAGGGCAATGCTATTGTTCCACCTGATTATCTTCCCAAGTTATAAAGAAAAACACTTCTGGAAAGGGAAGTGGAACCAGGAACCACGGTGAAATAGATGCTTCAACTTCAAATTAGCATGTACTCCCAAGAGGCTGGAGTCCATACCCAACGTTGGAGCTATTCTGGAGAGACGGCAGCTGCTCCAGGAGGGGTGGCTCTTGTTCTCCTGCTACCACTGGGCCCTCAGTGCTTGGCCCTCGGCATGCCCAACAATTATTGTTGAAAGAGTTAATAAATACTGATACATAGTCACTGCTAAATTCTGGTCATATCATATTAAACCTCAGTCTAACGTCCCTAAACATTTTTGGAGCACTAACTGACGACTATGTTTGCCATCCTATGCTTCATGTATTTTCTACCTCTGGTGGCAGCAATGAAATAAACACCCATCAAGTGGTTATGCAAAAGTGGTCATTCTTTTTTTTTTTGCTGAGGAAGATTCACCCTGAGCTAACGTCCACTGCCAATCTTTCCCTTTTTTTGCCTGAGGAAAATCAGCCCTGAGCTAACATCTGTGCCAATCTCCATCTACTTTAAATATGGGACACCGCCACAGCATGGCTGGTGAGTGGAGTAGGTCCATGCCCGGGATCTGAACCCACACACCCAGGCCGCCAAAGTGGAGCATGTGGAACTTTAACCACTCGGCCATGGGGCTGGGCTCAAAAGTGGTCATTCTTTACCCTTCCGACACTCGCACAAAAAATTTTACTCTCAAATAGGATTATAAAACTTTTTTTTCTCTTTTTGCTGAGGAAGATTCGCCCTGAGCTAACATCTGTTGCCAATCCTCTTTTTTGGCTTGAGGAAGATTCACCCTGAGCTAACATCTGTCCCAATCTTCCTCTATTTTTTTGTACATGGGACACTGCCACAGCACGGCTGGTGAGTAGAACAGGTCCACACCCAGGATCCGAACACGTGAACCCGGGCCACTGAAATGGAGCGCATGGAACTTTAACCACTTGGCCACGGGGCCAGGCCCAGGATTATAAAAATTTTTGTTTCAAATGGCCAAAATCATATTTCCACACTGTATGTTCTTTCAGTTAACAGAAAAGAACATGTTTCCTAGTTTCCTACACACCACAGTATACGGGTTGAACTCCAGCATCTTCTCAAGTACCTACACATTATGGCAGCATCAAGGCCTTGCTGTGTCTTTATTTTGTCCTCTTATCAGTCCTAAGTCTCCTTTTCCACATTTTATTATTTGGCATTGAAGGCTGACTCATCTTTGTGATTCTCACACTAAGTTATTACAGCTTCTACTATAAGTTTATAGTTCACATCTTCGGAATGTGAAAATTATTGAACACTTTAGTTCAAAAACCTGTCTCTCAGGGCAGGCCCGGTGGCATAGTGGTTAAGTTCGCACGTTCCATTTCGGCAGTCCAGGGTTGGCAGGTTCAGATCCCGGGCGCGGACCTGCATACCACTTATCAAGCCATGCTGTGGCGGTGTCCCATATAAAGTAGAGGAAGATGGGCATGGATGTTAGCTCAGGGCCAATCTTCCTCAGCAAAAAGAGGAGGATTGGCAACGGATGTTAGCTCAGGGCTAATCTTCCTCACAAAAAAAAAAAACATAAAAAAACAACCTATCTATCCAAACACTAATGCCAAATGCATTAGTCTCCTCTCTTGGAATCCCTCTCCTCTCCTCCACGGTCTCAGAGCCTCTGTCTTCTCCCCTCCACTTTCCTGCCTCAAAAAGGGATGAAATAAACCTGTATCAAAGGCACATTTAACAATTCTGGAGGTCGCTTGAAATCTCTCTACAGGAAGAGAGGTTTATGGCATCCTTTTAATTGTTCCAACCCCACTGTCACCTCCATTCCTGCATGATGGTGCAGGGAGAAAGAAGGAGAGGAGCTACAGGAAGGCCTGCTGCAACGTGAAGCTCTCCCTGATTGTGAGATGCACGCCTTAGACTTGGATTAGATCCACTTCCTTTCAGGAAAAAAAAAAAAGTAAAAACTATGTCTTCCTTCCAAAGACCATCACCTCTGCGTCTGCATCAGTTACCACCAGAAATCAGCAGGGTTTGTGAAACCGGAACTCCTCGGTCAGTAAACATGACTGTGCCTGTATGTCAGGCTCTGTGCTGGCGTTCAGGCTGCAAAGTGAATGAAGATGCACTCCATCCCCTGAGGAGTCCACCAGCACAATTGGGGAACATATATGCAAACAAATAGATTCTGGTGAGTGTTAATAGAGGTGTGAAAAAGGTACAATCATATCATAAGGAGGAAATGATAGTTCTTCTGGAGGTTGAGGGTGTGGACAGGTCAGGTAAGAAGAGCAGATGCTCAGCAAATATTTGTTGGATGGATGGGTGGATGATGGATGGATGGATGGATGATGGATGGATGGATGATGGGTGGATGGATGGATGATGGATGGATGGATGATGGCTGGATGGATGGATGGATGGATGGATGGATGGATGGATGGATGATAGATGGTGGATAGGTGGAGAGATATCCCAACCACAGGGAGTACAACAGGTAAAAGAGGAGTGGGGATAGAAGTAGGGAATCCTAGACAGAGAAAACAGCATGTACAAAGGCACGTAATCATGATGTATTCCAGAAATAAGAAGTGGTTTGCTATGTCTGGAGCACAAAGCTGCTGGAGTAAGAATAAGGGTTAGAAAGGCTACAGGGGCCAGATCACGGAGGGCCTTGTATTCACATGCAAAAAAGTTCAGACTTCACCCTGCAACAAAGACAGAGACATCAGAGATTTAAGCTTCAGTGTGCCACAGATGCACAGACACATGCACTTGGGAAGATCACTCTGGGTGCAGCAAGCAGACGGGGCAGGTTTGAAGGCGGCAAGTTTGCAGGAAGGAAGATTAGTCAGGAAGCTACAGCACTAGTCCTTTGAAGGGATAATGACCACTGAGATAAGAACAGCAGGGATGGAGAGGACACGGGGGACTTCACATCTATTTGGGAGGCCCACATAACTAGACCTGGTCACCAACCAGCATGGAAGGAAAACAGAATCCAAAGGATGTCTAGGTCTCTTCAACTCAAGATGAAGGACAACTCCGAGAAAGAGGACAATTCATTCAGTCTGGGCACACTGAGCTTGAAGTACCTATGAGATGTTCCAACAGAAAAAGCCAGGTCAGAGTGGGATGGTCATATCTTCAGCTCTGGAGAGATACCGATTGGGAAGTCATCAGCTCAGAGACAGTGGTTAAACAAGGATATGGATGACACTGACGAGGAAGAGCAGGCTTCAGAGAAAGAAGACAGGATGGTCAAACGGCATCCTAGGAAATGCCGATTTTTAAGGGGTAAAAGAAGGAAGCAATGCTACTGAAAGAAAGTGAGCAAGGGCAGTCTGAGAGCAGGAGGAAAACCAGGAAAGAACAGTGTTAAAAGAAAGCTGGGAGAAGCAGTTCCAAAAGGAAAACAATTTCAAAGACTCAAAAAGTCAAGTAAAATCAGGACTAAAACCCAAGTTTTACCACTTGTTGCACCAAGTGTGGCAACAAGAGGTAACTGACAACCTCAGGCAGATTTAGCGGATCAGCAGGAAGATCGATGGGACCACACTGTGGAAATTAAAGGGAGGTGGGTAGAGATGATGAGAACAGAACAGTTTTTAAAGCAGCTTTTTTTTTTTTAATTTTATTGAGGTGGTATTGGCTTACAACATTGCGTAATTTCAGGTGTACATTATTATATATCAGTTTCTGTATAGACTGCACCAAGCTCACCACCAATAGTCTAGTTTTTATCCGTCACCAGACATATGAGCCCCTTGACCCCTTTCGCCCTCCCCCTTACCTCCTTCCCCTCTGGTAACCACTAATCTGTTCTCTTCATCCACATGTTTGTTTTAACTGAAGGATGGGATGACTAAAGGAGGAAGAAAATTAGAGGGCGAGTTTTGTGGTGTGCTCTTTTTTAAGGGGGGAGAAAAAGGCCAGAAGAGGGAGAAGTTGGAGATATAAGAGGGAGTGGAGTTAACGAAGGAGCAAGTTTCCCGAGGTAGAAGGAAACGGGACCACGAGGACAGACAGAACACAGCTTTCCGCGGAGACGGGAGGAAACGAAAGTGGAATTAATGCAGGTGAGTTCCCAGGAGGGAAGAAAGGAGTTCAGGGAGCTCTGCCCAGGGGTCCTTGTTCTCTCTGTAAAGTACAAGTCACACTGTTTTCTGACATTGAGGGGGGTCCTGATAAAGGCTTGAGGGAAGCATCCAAAGTTTGGAGCGGGAGAGGGTATAGACTAGGTTTTCGGGGCAGTGAGAGGGCCCAGTGAAAGGGGGAAGGCCAGGAATCTGACATGGTCCCAACCCCATGGTAGTGCAGATTCCTAGCACAGAAGCAGAGGATGAAACTAAAAGATCGCCTGGCTGGAGTTCTGGAGGACAGTTAAGGAGACAAGACAAGGAGGTAAGCCAGTTGAGGGTATTGGTGACGAGAGAATGTTTAGTCACGGATCCTGAGAAGCAGGCTGAACAGCACGGGAAGCCGCTGCCTGGACAAGTCCCAGGCCTGGAGCTCTCAAGGAGGGAGAACAAAAGAAATGAGTGAGAGAGGGTTGTGGTCAGAGAGTGAAATAGCTAACTTAAAATTTCAGAGGCAGAGCTAACTGTACAAGATTACCGGCATTCTACAGTTCTGCCACTAGCTTTGTGGCCCTGAGCAAGTTATTTCAAGTCTCTGGGCCTCAGCTTCATTTTTTTTTCCCCCAGTTTCCTAAAACTCCATCACTTTACACTAAGACAGATGATACAAAGCAAACTTCTTAAGAGTTGCTATGTCCCACCTAACAGGAGTAGTGAATGTAAATCATATAATATTAGGCCAACGTTAGATTATTTTAAAGCTAACTGAGTTTATAACTTATCTGACCTCCTGGCCACTGTCCAATTTTGGGATCTCTCCTTTGTCTGGAACTTAAACAGAGAACATATTAGGTAGGCTAGGGTGAGAGATGAGATGAACTTCAAATAAATCAGCGTTGACTATTTCGAAGATCCAAGATAGTCCACAAGCTATTAGGACTAAAGTGAAAGTTGAACAGTGTTGCTAAATATAAAATCAATATTTGAAAATTAATAACATCCCCAAATACCATCAATAGCCAATTAAAATACATTTAAAAATAAAAGACAGCAGTAACAATAGTTACAAAAATTATAGGATTCCTAAAAAAATTCTAACAAAATATAAGCTCCTTTGTTGAAAATTACAAAATATTATTGAAGGATATAAAAGAGACCTGAATAGAAAGGTAGGCCATGTTGAATAGTCGTTCAATAAATATTTATGAAGCACCTACTACGTGCTGGGCACTGTTAAGTGCTGAGGACACAGAAATGAACAAAACAGACAAGTCCCTGCCCTCGTGGAGCTTACACAATGATATGGATCACAGATTAATCTACAAATTCAGTGTGATCGTGATCAAAATCTCAACAAGATTTTTTAAACTAGATGAACTGATTCCAAAATCCATATAGAAAAATAAACGTCTAAACCTAGGAAAGTTCTGGGAAAAATGAACATGGAAAAAGTGCTTGCACTACCAGATATCAAGGCTCGCCACACCAATGACACAGACAAATAAGATCAACAGAACAGAACTGAGAGCTCTAACACAGACCCAAGTGTGAAGGGCAAGTTAAAATACAAAAAAGATGGCACCATAAATCACTGGGAAACACTGCACTACTCTAGTAATAGTGGGACAACTGGTTATCAATATGGAGAATAAAAAGTAGATTCTCACACTTCAAACAAATACAAAAATAAATTATAGATGGATTAGAGGCCGGCCTGGTGGCGTAGTGGTTAAGTTCACGCACTCTGCTTCAGCAGCCCAGGGTTCGCAGGTTCAGATCATGGGCACAGACCTATGCACAGCTTATCAAGCCATGCTGTGGCAGGTGTCCCACATATAAAGTAGAGGAAGATGGGCATGGATGTTAGCCCAGAGCCAATCTTCCTCAGCAAAAAGAGGAGGATTGGCAATGGTTGTTAGCTCAGGGCTAATCTTCCTCACCAAAAAAATAAAATAAAATAAAACATAAATAAATAAATTACAGATGGATTAAAGACCTAAAATGTTAAGACACACACACACAGTACTTTAAAAAAAAAAAAGTATTAGAAGAAATTTCTTTATGACCTTGAGTTGGGAAACGATGTCTTAGACAAGATACAAAAGCACAATTCATAAGAGAAAAGTTTAATAAATCTAACTACATCAAAATTCAAAACTTCTGTTCTGCAAAATAATTCATAAACGAAGCAAAAAGACAAGCCACAGATTGTAAGAAAATTTTGTATATAACAGACAAAGTTTTGGTATCCAGCATGTAAAAAGAACTAAATCAAAATTTTAGAAAAAGATAAACCCATAGGGAAATAGGACAAAAATAAAAAAAAGCAAATCAGAGAAGAGAAAACCAGAATGGCCAATAAACATATATAAAGATGTTCAACCCTCACAGAAGTAATGCCAAATATCTAGATGCCACCTCACAACCGTTGGCTTGACAAAAATCAAAAGTCTGACCAAGCAATGGTGAAGGTGTGGGAAAGCAGACATTCATAATCACTACAGATAGGAGTGTAAATTGGTGCAACCACTCTGGGAAGGATTTGGCAATATCTAGTAAAAAAGAAGATAAGTACACCCACGAGCCAGCATTACCACTTCTAGATATATTTCCTAAAGAAATCTTGCATATGTACCCCCAGGAGAAATGGTTAAAAATGTTAATTGTTACATTGTTGGTAGAAACAAAAAAAATGGAAACAATCTAACTGTTCATCAATAGGAGAACAGAATAAGAAATGACAAGGTACTCATAAGATGGAATACCAAACAACTATTAAAATGAATTAAGTACATCCAGATGCATAGCAACATGGATAGATTTCACAAAGGTGAAAGGGAAAGTTCCAAGCAAATTATAGGAAGCAATATGATAGTATTTATCTACATCTTTAAAACACATAAAGTCATACTATATATTGTTCATGAATACCCATATGTAAATAAAATATAATGACATGCACAGGAATGAGAAACAACAAATTCACAGCCATTGTTACTTCTGGGGATGGAGGGAAACAAAAAGGACTTGAACTTTCAGGAAAGCTCTTTCTCTAAAAAAAAAAATCTGAAGAAAAATATCCAAATATTTTTGATTTCTGATTTTTGGATCCATGAGTGTTTCTGGCAATATGCTGCAGACTTTTCTGTATTTTTTTCACTTAATCTTTTTTCAATTCAGTTAACTCATGTCTTCTTAACTCCAATCAGAAGTTTAGAGGAAGAGAAATGTAAAACCGGTTAAGATAAGGTTTGGGGAAATCTATGTATTTCTGCAAACGGTGCTATTTTTGTTTCCCATCATCAAAGAGAATCAGAAGTTATGTGGGCACAGTAAAATCTCCATGTGATAAACCACACTAAGACAACGTTACAGGAAATATATCAAGGCCAGTTCTCCTTGATCTGGAGTGTGTATCTCACCTCTCGCACATGTCTTTTCAGGTGCATGTATACACTCTGTCCAGTTTTTCGAAAATGTCTTTCAACATGTTCCCTTCCAAAGGCCAAAAATGTATTCATGCATACATAGAGTCCACCTTCAGAATTCTAGAAGAAAGAGACAGGTTACAACATTAGCCAAGGACGCCTAGCCAAGCAGTCCAGATATAGAAAAAGGGAAGGGGCAGGAAAGCAAACGATGAAGACGAAGCCTGGCAAAAGGCCACCTGGCTGTCGTAGTCATCTGCAGTGACCCTCAATGGCTCCACAGCCACCCACAGCGGCAGCTCCCACCCCAATCCTGGGTTCCAGGTGCTCCGGGACAGCTGAGCACAGTCTCAAAGTCAGGCGAGATCCTCAGAGGCTTTGGGAAATAAACACACTTGTCTGACTCTCCAAACTGGGGTAAGGACAACAGGGGATAGAAGAAAGTTGGAAAGTGATCCAACTACCATCACTGCAACGGTTTATCATCACTCTTCCTCATTCATCAGTGCAAGGCTCCAGGAACATCAAGTTTTAGCAGGACAGAGTTCTTCCAAGATCTTGTTCCCTTCCTTTGGTGACATATGATATTTAATGATATCCAACAATAAATTATAACAATTTAATACATATAATAACTTAATAAGTAAATAATAAAGGATGGAGACCCATAATAATCTTGGCTACACATTATTGCATGCCTGATACATGTCAGGGGCTTTATGTATATTATTTCTAATCCTAACAATACTGCAAGCTGCTTAGTATTATTTCCATTTTACAGTTTTTAAAAAAAGCTAAGAATAAGTCACTTGCCCAAGTTCACACAGCTTGGAAGTGTTAGAGTTAAATTTCAATCTATTTCTCCTTTTATCCTGCTATGCCACATTTCAAACATTATTTAATTACAGACATACTGCTACAATGAACAGTCAAGGATATTGTTCACATTTTAGATACTTGATTTTCTATCCCAATTTCAACTCTCCTTTTCTCTCACTTTGCTTAACATGCTTCTCTGTAAACTTAGCCTATAAAATTAGCCCTCCCTTCCTCCATGGAAATGAATTTTTCTTAAGCTCCTGTTGGTCTCACCCCTCCAAATGATTAAAAAAAAATTTTAAATACCTGTCAAAATTGCCAACAAACACTTATCAAAATTCCTTACACTGCATTTAGTAGAGTACATATTATAATATCAAAACAGACACTGATGCTCATTATAAATACATGAAAAATAATTTTTAAAGTTCCAATAACTCAAGATTGTTTATTAAAAAGAATTTCTAATAACAAAGTTCTCCAACATTGTATCTATGGTTTATAAGCCTGACATAAAGGAGTCTTGTCACAATGAGGACATTATAACAGCATTAGTTCAAATCTGTGCCTATTATTGTGTCATATATATTGCAATAAGGCAAGAAAAGAAAAAACATATCAAGATCACAAAGAAAGGGGCCAGCCCAATGGCGCAAGCGGTTAAGTGCACGGGCTCTGCTGCGGCGGCCTGGGGTTCGCCAGTTCAGATCCCAGGTGCGCACTCACGCACCACTTGGCAAGCCATGCTGTGGCAGCGTCCCATATAAAGTGGAGGAAGATGGGCATGGATGTTAGCCCAGGGCCAGTCTTCCTCAGCAAAAAGAGGATTGGCAGATGTTAGCTTAGGGCTGATCTTCCTCACAAAAAAAAAAAAAAAAAAGATCACAAAGAAAGAAACAAAATGATCTTGTTTGCTTACGACATTATAATCTATATGGAAAATCCTAAGAATCTACAAACTACTAAAAATAACAAGCAGTAAAACTAATAAGTGAATTTAGCAAGGTCATGGGATACAGGTTAATAGACAAAAAGCAATTTCAATTTCACACACAGACAACAAACACTTGCAAATGAAATTTTAAAAACCTGACTGTAAAATAGAAACCAAAAAACTCAGAATTATAGTTATGTAGCTTGAGCTTCTGGATAATTTTTTTCCCTTTAAATGAGATCATTTGAATAAAATCAGAAAAGTTCTTCAACTAGAAGCAACACATTATATTCACTTGATACTAGAATAAAAAAAATCTTTTGAAAATATTTACCTAAATAAACATGTTCTTTTGCATAGTCATCACCTTTATGAAAAAAAATATTGCATCATGATATTGCATTATAATGGTCAGTTATTCATTAAGCCCATTAAATTGAGCACCACATATTTCAATGAGAAAAATAACACATCTATTATCTTCCAACAAAATGTAATTTGATCAAAAAGAATTCAAACCAGAAGATATACTGAGGAAAATATGAGATTTGTAACCAGAGGTTCTGAACTGCCACTAACTAGCTCTGTGGCCTAAGGCAGGTTGTCATAAAGGTCTCTGAGCTTCAGTATTTTCCTCTACAAACATGGCTGTAGCGATAATTCCCACCTCACAGGATTTCATGAAGTTCAAAGGGAATGAAACACATTCTATGCTGTAAAGCATTACATAAATGTTTGTAATTATTTGTTATGAGCTAAAAGTTTTGTGTGCTACATGGATCTCCTGTTATCTCAATTATTTTATAATTGGGGAAAATACACAGAAGGAAGAAAAAAGTGAGTCTGACAGTCACATAGGCTGGGGGTAACAAATATTAATCTGTCAGAAAAATATATCAGACAACTAGTGGGAAAACCAAGAAATTAACAAGTAGAAGAAGAAAAATGTTCAAGTACAGCGTTTTTCGGAAGCAAAATAGAATAGCCATATAATGCAAAACTTTATAAAGTAATCTCTAGATAATCATAAAGTCTTTGCTAATTTCATTGCTACGAGTTTTTGACTTATTAGGGTATTTGATAAAAACTGAATACACCAAATATTCATTCTCAATTTCTGGAGTTGCTTGATATTGTCACAAAGTTCATAATCAAAGAGAAAAATGCTTTGGCACTCACAGACGAATGGCCCCACAGAGGGAAGGATTCTGTTACAAACATCCATGGACATCTTCCATCCAACGCACAAGCTGGTCTCTGAAGCAGGGTATGCCCCTCTACTAGTAGCTCTGAGATGGAGGTACTGCCCAGGGGACTTGCCAGTAGTTTTAAAAGTTCAGGACACACTGAGACAGAAAACCCTCTAAAAGCTACCCCATATAGGACAAACAAACACCCCAGTCTAATGATCTACGCTTTCTTCCCTCTTGCTTTAGTAATGTCTAAATATTGGTCCCATGAGACACTTTCGTTCACATACAAAGTCAATAATCCATGCCATATGCTCTGAACAGCTTCTTTTACTGATGATGACAAGTCTGTGCTGATAAATATCCCTCAAGTCCTTTGTAACCAAAGCACAGAGAATGATTTATAGCCTGGGATCAAAGCTAAGCTAATTGACTCTTAAGAGTTTTCAAATCCTCAACCTCCCCTCTTTCATTAACCAGCCACACCACCGCTAAGAACATTGCCCCAGAAAACGACGTAAAGCATTTACCTTCATATGACCAAAAGTGCAGCCAAGAAATCACGCAGGATAGAGATCTGTACCAATTGACAGTGAAATGCAACTGGAAGAATAAGAGGGTAGAGCGCAAAATAATACTTTTTTCAAATAATGGTGGTAGAGGTGCTTTATTAAATTATTTTTAGATTACAAATGAAATTCGCATGTATTAGGTTAAATTTTTAAAAATAAATAGTAGCATAAGAATGAAGATTCCAAAAATATATTCATATCCTGAAAATTGCTTCATATATGTCAAACCACAAGAAATACAAAAATAGGGGAAAGAATCACTAATAAAAGTTACTGGAAGAGCTAGACATCAGTACAGAAGAAAATTAACCTAGAACCATATCTTATACCAAACACTGTAATAAGGTCCAGAGAGATCCAAGAGATAAGCATTTAAAAACCAGAAAAGAGCAGAATAACATACTCATCCCACTTGTGATGAGGAAAGTAATTTCTGGCCAAGAAACTAAAGGATATCATCAGAGATGGTGTAGTTGAGTATAAAAATGTAAACAATAACAAACAAGGTTTGTACCCCAAAATGTAATGAGTCAAATAGAAAACCAACAATAACAGAACGGGGAAAGATGTAAAGTAAAATGAATAAAAGCTCATATCCAAACTAAGTAAAAATTGATAAAATTTTTGATTAAATTGACAAAAATTGATAAAAATTGTTAAAATTGATTTAAAAAATAACAAGATGTCAACATTCAGGTTCAACTTGGTTAAGAGTTTTTTTTTTAAAGACTGTTTAGGGCCGGCCCCGTGGCTTAGCAGTTAAGTGCTCGCGCTCCGCTGCTGGCGGCCCGGGTTCTCCGGCCATGCTGAGGCCGCGTCCCACATACGGCAACTAGAAGGCTGTGCAACTATGACAGACAACTATCTACTGGGGCTTTGGGGGAAAAAATAAATAAATAAATAAAATTATAAAGACTGTTTAATTTTAACTGTGAGAAAATATTAAAATCGAATCATCACATCCTCACTACCTCCTGAAGTAAGCACATTACAACAATCTCAAGGCAAGTATACGCCTACTAACTAGCAAATTATATTAAAATTACACAGCTTGAAGCCACAGAGAAAACCTGCATATCCACTCCCACAGTATAGATTGGTTGTTTCCCTCTTTCCAGAGAGCGATAAAACTGTGACCCTTTGACACAGTATTTTTCCTTCGGGTACAGATTTCAGAAATCCAAAAGAAAGAGAGGAAAAAAAAAAAAAAAACCTAATTTACACAAAAATATTCACAGATGCACTATTTATAACAGGAAAAAGTAGTAATGGCCCCAAATAGAGCAGCTAAGAACCTGTGCATATATATACAACAAAATAATACAACATTGTTTAAAATAACAAATTATGAATTGTGTGTAATAGAAAGTATAGAAAATATGTATAGAATTATATATAATGGGCATAGGAAAGTAAAGTTCATGAAAAAAGAACACATGCTGATGACAAGGAGGAAAGAGAAGAGGGAAGACCTGAAATGAACCTGGATGTGATAAACGGTTTTATATTTATTTAAGTTCTTGACTGTGGGGCCCACAGCCTCACCTCCCATTACCTTCATCTTTGGTCTAGAGTGGTGTTTCTCAAACCACTATCATGAAGAACCAGGTTGTTACGTTTTGGGTTTTGTCTCATTTTGTTTCTGTTCATTAAGCAAAGATTCGTGGTCCCACCACACATGACTAGTTCCTGGCTCCAGCCAGATGTGAACTTACTTCCATGTGTAAGGCCCACAGAACCCAAATGGGTCCACATCCTGTTCAAACAAACTAATCCACTGCTCACACTCTTGGATGTGGCTGCAATGTCAAGTTGCTACAGAAATTTCTAAACACTTGCACTCCATGTTTGGACTTATCCCTTGGTGCCAGTCGGCTGACCACGCTTGGAGTAGCATTGATCTAGAGCCAGGCGAGCTGCCGAATTCTAAGAGTGTCCCACTGTTAGGAAAGAGTCACTTCAAGGAACTTCGGGGACACCAGGTCAGGCCTCAAGCCTTCAGACCAGCCCACATCAAAACTGGCTGCACATGTCAACGCCTGCACAACTGTAGTGCTCCCCAGATCCCACACCTGCTCACTCGTCCACCCCGCCAGCCTCTGCCCAGGACCGATTCCCCCATCTCCCTGCTCATCCCCCTGTGCTGATGGTCCTTAACTCCAAATCCGCTTTCATTTCACAACTGTTAGCATCTTGCTCATTGAAATCTGCAGCTTCCTTCATTTGTGGCCACTGCACTCAGAAGCTGAATCATGCATTTGCTTCTTGAGGGCAGGAAAAATGTGTCACACTCATTACTAAATTCCAAAAACAATACCTGGTACAGAACAGGATTGAACAAACATTAATGGAATGAATGGCAAGTTTTGTGCAGTTATTCGTCATTCAGTTACATAGTTTAGTCTCGCTCTCAAACTGGTCCTCAGTGCCCTTCTGATCTGGGTTTAAAATACTTCATAGCACAGGCTCCATTTCAAGTCTTTGGCATAACTAAACAGTGGGGATCATCAAAAGAACAGCCATGCATAGAAAAACAGTCATGGGCACCAGCAGGAATACTAGCTTTTCAGGTTTGTTTGGCTAAAGTCACACTCTTAGCAGCCTGGACACTTGAATTTCACTACCCCAGCTCTCCTACCTTCTGTAACCAAGCCCCTCTCACACGCTTCTCTTCAGGACAGCAGCTGCCATCGCCACACCCCCATCCCACCTTGCACCCTATCTGGCTCCTACTTTCAGAGGCCACCCAGCCCAGAAAGGCCAATGTGCTTCTCTGTATGTTCTTAGCTAAATAAGATTCTAATTATCATTTTCATGATGCACTAAAGAGAAGCTTGACCAAGACGCAAGACTTGATCAAGAAACCTGAAATCACAAGGAAGTCAGGAAATAGCACTGAGGGCTTCTCTAAGGCTCTATAATGATTCCCTTTGACAACTTCTCCCACCCCACGATCAAGCGGTAAGAGAGGGGCTGCATTAGCAGCCCAGCATCGTTTAAACCCACTTCTTCAATGTATTTCAATATAGAGCCATTCATTTATTACTTTACATTGGATTACCCTACGAACTATTCAGAAGTAACATCAAGGATGAAGTCACCTTTTTTTATACTGCCTGGCATTTAAAGAATATTAAAACAGCGGCGAATATAAAGGTCAAGGTTACAACATGTTTCAGGGTAGCAAGTGAAGAGTCGTTTTAAATAAAAATACACCACTTTGTCAATCAGCAGGTGTTCGGAGAACTTTGTTTACGATCGTGTGTTCTTGGAGACCAGCCTCCACTGGAAGACAGGAAGCGAGAGTGAGCACATGTGTGCGACACACTCAGGAAACAGAGTCGCTACGTAACACTTGTTTTTATAACTACAGAACAGTGTGGAAAACAAGCGGTCATTGCCGCAAAGAGAAACATGATGTAGGTAGATGGAGTCACAACAAATCCTCATCCAGGACAAATTACATACTAACACCTCGGGAAAACTGTGACTCACGCACTCGTGCAGAAAGGAGACGAGAGGGACAAGAGCACGGTATTTTCTAGAACACTGATTACTAAAAAAAAGAAAAGAAATTAACTAAATTAGCTGCTTGTAATAGTGAAAGGAAATAACCTGAATGCCCATGAACAGATTTGTTTAGTAATTTATGGAAGCTCTATGCAACATAACACTCTAGCCATTTAAAATTGACTTGTGATGAGTATTTACTGGTAGGAAAAGCTGTACATGGTATTTCTGAGTGAGGAAAGCAGGTAACAAAACAGCGTGAATGATGTTATAATATACATGACACATACGTGCTGCATGGCATATGATGTTGTCTCAACTTGGGGAGATAATATGGGATTTCTTTTCTTCCTGTTGTCTTTTGGCATTTCTAATTTTTCTTCAGGAACATAGGTTCATTTTTTAATAATAAAAACAACAAAATTTTTCTTAACCAGATGTATTTAGAACCAACTATCTGCATACGGAATAGAACAGGCAGTCATTCAAATGTTCTCTTTTCTTAATCCAAGCTTTCCTTAGGCTTTTGCAACCCAACCTCACAGCCTTAAGGGGCTGTATATTCTCGCTACTCAAAGTAAAAGTGTGATCTGAAATAACTAAGAGATTATCTCAAAATGTGTAGCTAAGGAAATTGAGAAACACATAAGTAAAAGAGGTGATGAGGAGTGTAATCTCAGGGAGGCAGACAAGAATGTGTTGACAACTGAGAAAAGCGACACTAATCAAGGACACTGTACCCCTGCTGGATGCCATCCAAGTTTACAGAAGTGGGGATGGTTTGTGTGGAGTTTGGAAAAGAAGCTATGGAAGAAAATGAGGTTGTGATGTCTTCTCCAAGGTCAAGAGAGGTTGATGGGGGTGTGGGCAGGAGGAGTTTATTCAGCAGAGAGAGAGAGACAAGTAAGGTTGGTGTCCTGATGACTTACATCCTAGTAAGAAGAAACAGAAAATAACCAAGAAAGAGATATAGAAGATAATTTCCAGCAGTAATAAGAGTGACAGAGGAGCCTGAGGGTGGAGACAAGAGGGCTGGGGTCTTTACACAGCTGGAGGGCACGGTGAGGGGGAATGTGGGACTCTCTGGGAGGGTGATATCTCAAGGACGAAGGGCCAGCAAGCAAAGTGGGAAGAGCACCCTAGGTCGACAAGAAAGTGTGTGGAAAGGCCACAACTCCAGAGAAAGCTTGGTTACATCCTCAAAGAACAGAAAAGAAGTCAGGGTGCTGGAGTTGAGTGAGAGGGAGGAGGGGTCTGCAGAGCCCAGCAGAGTAGGCATCGTGGGCATGAGAAGAGCTGGAGTTCACTCCAAGTGGGATGCAAAGCCACTGCAGGGTTTTAAAGTGAGAAGTTCCACACTCTGATCTACATTTTTAACGATCACTCTGGCTACTGGGAGAGAATTATGGGGAGGGGGTCAAGAGAACATACAGTTAAGGCTATTGTACAGTCTAGACCCACGCTGTCCAATACAGTAGCCACTAGATTCAAATATGTGAATATTAAAATTAATTTAAATTAGGTTAAATTAAAAATTCAGTTTCTCAGTCGCACTGGCCACATTTCAGGTGCTCAATGGCCACATGTGGCTAGATGTTACCATACTGGACAGTGCAGATACAGAACAATTCCATCGGCAGAGAAAGTTCTTTTTGACAGCCCTTGTCTGAACAAGGCAAGAGGGTTGTTTAGCCTGGAGGAGGAAGAGGGAAGAAGGCTCACAGCAGAGATGGGGAAACTTCGGCAGACTCAGGATATAATTTTAGGATAGAACCCATAGGCATAGAAGATGGATTAAATGTAGAGGTGTGTGGAAAAGGGCAGAATCAAGGACAACTCCTAACTGTTTTGACTCATTACTTCATAAGACTACCCACCTCTCTCTGCTCAGCTCTACCCATCATCAAGCAACCACCTGCCTACTAACTCAGCCTCTCGGGTACTTTCATATCTGAATAGTAGATATGAATATTCCAATGACCAGAGCACAGATCCCCAGTACATTCTGGCCTCTAGAGCGAAACAAACAGATAACAGTTTTAAAATGCAAAAATTAAGTACATGCAGATGAGAAACAAAGGTGCAACAAGAAAATAAAACAAGGTTCCACATCAAGTGCAGGAAGCACGTAACCCACAGAAAGGGGAAAAACGATGGAGAAAAGTATTACCAAAAAAATAGGCTGGATAGCAAGGAAAGACTCTAACAGTTCACCAATAGAATAGAATACAATGTTTGCAAAATCCAAAACCGAGGTTTCAACAGCAAATCCGCTGAAATAAATTTGGCCCCATACGCCAAGTAGAAAAGAACAAATGCATTTAATCCCAAGAGAGGGTAGGCCTTCCTGCTAAACATTGATAAACCATGTTTGTGGCCATGCAGTGTTAAGGAAAAATAGAAATGTTATTGCAGTAATGATTCTACCAGCTTGCTCCAAGACTGACGTTTTCCTCTCTGCAGAGGACTCTGTCTTAGGGCTGCACAGCCTGGTCCCAGACGGCTAAAGGCAGGGTCCGAACAGCTAGGCTTGGATACGCTATAAATTGCCTGTTCTGCTGAGGGGTCACTTACTAACTTTCTTCCTAAGTATAAAGCCAAATCCTTGCTCTGGGTATCTGGAACAATGAGGACACTGTCACCGGAACAGCCGGGGAAGGGTTTGGGCAGAGCATGAGGAACAGCTACTAACAATGCTCACAAGACAGATGGGCAAAATAAAAATCGTCGGAGGATGAAGACACTGAGGTGAGTATCTTCAGCGGTGCTAAAGTGAAGCTATAATCCATCTAAATTGTTCTCAGCTTACATCTCAAAAAGAATATGTGAAACCACCTGGTCAAAGGTAAAAACCTTTTATGGTCATTTCCTATTATTTTTAAAAAGAGATGACTTTCTTCAGGATGCATTTCCCCTGATAAACTATATTAAACATGAGGATTAAGTTTCCAGGCTAACCCATAAAAGCCCATCACTGTGAGCTGAATTTGAGTGTGAATAACAGCCCTGAAGAGAGTTCCACCAAGAAGGCCAACAAGCACTCACACCCAAGGCTCTCACTGTAGGGCAGCCTCGCGCAGAATTACCAAGTAGAGATGCCTCTCTTTGGCAACCCCAAACCCTGTAAATCCCATTTCATCTTCTTCTCGGAGGGATCCCTCCCACTAAATCCTACTAAAGAGGTGGATAGCAATAAGTCGCATTTAATAGGCAGCTGTGATGACGACGACCCTACAGAGGGGGATACTAAGGCTCAGGGAGATTCAGTGACATTAAGGCACTTGCTGAAGTCATACTGCTACTAAGTAGTGGGGGAAGAGGGATTGAACCCAGGCCAGTCTGGCCCCCCACATGCTGTCTGGTGCAACTGAGAAGCAGATGTCATTTTGGTGGCAGGAGCTAGGTGGGCGGCTGTCGGCAAGCACACACTGTCACGGGCGCTTGGGGAAAAGAGCAGTTTCTTCGTTTTTCTTCAAGGCTGTTTCATTCCAGGAAAGCAGAAGGGGCAGGCAAAGGAGAGCCACCCCAGTCAAGTAAGCAGCCTGTGCCAGGCGCTCTGCCAGGCTTTCCCACAGGGGAGGAGAGAGGCTTCAGCAGGTTCCACCAGCTCCACCCCTCAAACTTGAAAGGTCAGCTGGAGTCCCTGGGAGATGGCTCCTCCAGGCTGACCACTCCCTGACAAAGACAGTAGCGAGACACAGGTGCTGGGCTCTGAGACACTGGTGAAGTGGCTGCAGGGTTTGGCAGCAGCCCCCACAGTCCAGCCACCCTCATCAACTTATTTCCAGCCACTAAACTGGATCTATCAGTGGTCCCGCTCTACTGGTGGGGGTCGGCAGAGACAGCCCACACCAGTTGAGGCTCCTTCCAAACCCTCAGGCTGGATACTCAATGGTAAAACCTGCCCAAATGGCACGTCCAAAGGAGCAATTCAGCAGTGGTACCCAAAGGATGCAATATGTGAATTACTTTCACCCCTGCCCCCCTGCCCATTCCTCATCTTCAGGCTCATATGTTCTCTTTCCTCCTGGCCAATCAACACACTAACCCCACTAACAGACAGCCAAGCCTATTTCTAAGAACTGCTGGGGACAGAGACATCTATGTCCAGGTCACCACTTTGGAGCCGCACCCAAAGAATTAACCAGGACAAAAAAAAGCAACACTTGGTTAGATTCAGAGAAAGGTTTCAGGAGTGTAACTCACTTACAAGAGCCGTCAGCCTCTTGGCCAATCGCCCATGTAGTTAATATGGGGCAGATTCACTCCAGAGTGATTTTATTTCATAAAACACTCAAGTCTGCATGTATTCCGTCTATAACTACTCATGCAACATGATTATCTGTTCAAATTTCTAACTCCTGGAGAAAATACTGCCCCAGGCTCCTGTCTGAGTTTCTCTGGAACTTGAGCCAGTCGGTGGGAGGGCAAGAAGCATGCCAAGTTGCTGCTCCCTCCAAACCTGGGGGAAAAGATCCCAGGAGCAAAGAGGTGGGGCCCGGGGCCATGCAAAAGGAAGGGCTACTCACAAATCCAGGTTCTCTAAACTAGGGACCCAGACTCTGCAATTCGAACCCTAACTCCATTCTAAGCTCCCTTCCAGTCCCCAATTTTCCCAGTGGGCACACAGCACTTGCATTTGACCATCTCACCTTCCTCATTTACGTCCTTCGTACACTCCATCTCCCAGGCTACAATCCTCGAAGTCATCTTTAACTCCTCCCACTCTTTCACCCACAGCATATTCTGTCACTAAACTGGGCCATAGCTTTCATCAAAATCTCTGTTGAGTTTATTCCCACCACCTCGCCATCTCTATCCCCACTGTCATCACCCTAACAAAAGTATCCTTCCTCCAATAGTACAAGTGACTCCTACTGGAATTCCTGTTCAAGATCTGCCCACCTCCCAACCGATTATTCCTCATTCACTTCCAGAACAGCCACATCAAAGAATACTGTCCTCGTGCTGTTCCCTTGCTCCTAACTGGTCAGCCCATCGGTCTAACTTTATCAAGACTAACATCCCTTATAACCCACCGAGGATTCAGCCTTGCTTTCCAATCTCCCCAGTAATTCTGTCTTCCATAAAACACCTAACTCTCTCACATACATGCCGAGCTTGGTCCCACCTCCATGCCTTTGTCCCCTCCTCCTCCAAAACACCACCTCTTCAGAGCTCATCCAGTTGTCCAGGCCAGTAACTTTCTATATTATATTGATAATTCCTGTGCCTGAAATCTCCATTCACACATTATAAGTACCACACTGTTTAAAACTTAAATATCTTGTAAGTCCTTCAGGGTCTAACCTCATGACACATCAGGGCTAAAGTCCCATCTCTGTCATGTACCAGTCCTTGAACAAGCTACCTAACCTCTCTGACTCTCAGTTTCCTCTTCTGTAAAATGGGGCAACAATAGTAATTATAATTTATAAGCCAATTACTACTGTAGTTAAATGAGATGATGTATATAAAAGTACCTGGTACAGTGTTTGACTCATAATAGACACTCAAAGTTGGCGCTGACACTCCACTATGGTGTATGATCCACGTCATACTCTTCTTTCCTGTGGTCTTATTTCCCTCCTAAATAATCACAGCCTCCCTACCCCCTACAGCACCTAGTGTAGTGCTGGGTGCTGAGTAGGCTCTAAATAAGTATTAATACTTGCTAATTAACACAAAAAAAATGTTTTATTTTTAATCTTATCATAGGAAGTACATACCATTCGCACCTCGAGCAGTATCTCTAGTTTGGAGGCATGTTCAGACTCATTCAATTCTTGTTATTATTGTATTGTCCTGCTATTCCAGCCTCAAAAATAGGTGCTTCTGCTCACATCTCCCGTGTGGCTGGGGACAAGCAGCGTCCCAGGCTGATCACCCATAATACTGAACATAAGCAGCAACACAGAGAGGCCTGGGCCACATCCACAGAGACCAGCCCTCTTGTCATCTCCCTGACGGGCACCATGCGTGGTGGGCAACTTCCACCAAGATGCCTAGGGGCATCTAGAATCACAACACATAAGATATTCAGCAAGTACCCAAGACACCTTTCCCTGACTTTTCAAGGGTCAAGCTTACAGCTTCCCAGATAATATGATAAAATAAAACTATGGTATTAGTTATTTTAATTAACTTATTTTAATAAGTTATTTTAATTAGTTATTTAGTTATTTTAATTTTTAATTAGTTTAATTATTTATTTTTAATTCGTTATTTTTAATTAGTTTATTTTAACGTTATTTGGAATAACGTTTTTTATTCCAAAATATATGCACATGATTTTTAAAAAATAGAAAAACAGAAAAGATGCAGCCTTACTAGCACAGGTTCACAAACAACACAGTTCTCAGTCCTCTACTCTTTCCCCTTTAATTCTCTAAGACCTCAGCTATTCCGTGTCTTCAACAATCAGCATCCCAACCACAATAGAGATGTACAAAGTGCTTTGAAAGCAAAGGAAAAGAAGTGTCTAACTCAGGTTAGGGGGCATGGGGAGGGCCTCAAAGAGAACACCGGAGCTGGTTTTTAAGGATCTGTGGGGTTTTCCCAGGGGGGTGAGGGCTTGAGAGAAGAGGCATTCCAGGCCATGGGAAGAGCATGAGGCAACGCATGGAGGGGTGAATGCTTGCAGCATCTGCAGAACACCAAGTCCTCTGGGCAACAGGGAATGTAAGCAGAGGGCAGGTGCTCAGTGACAACACTGGCAAGGAAGGTCGGATCAACGTGGTAAATTGATTTGACGTGCTATGTTAGAAAAGTCGAGTGGTGCCATTGAAAACGTCTAGGCAGGGAAATGACATGAGAAGACCTACGTTTTAGAGAAACAACAGAGTGCAATGGGACAGACTGGAAGGGAGGCAAGGTGGTCAGTTAAGAGGCTTCTGCAAGAGTCCAGGCAAGAGATGAGGAGGGCCTGAGCCTTGGCAGTGGAGAAGGAGAGAGGAGGACGCGCCAGAACCCGGTCACTAATGAGACGTGATATAAAAGAGAGGGATGTTCACAACAGCATTATTCACAATAGCCAAAAGGTGGAATCAACCCAAGTGCCCATCGATAGAGGAATGAATCAACAAAATGCGGTATACACATAGAATGGAATATTATTCAGTTTTAAAAGAGAAGGAAATTCTGACACATGCTATAACATGGATGAACCTTGGAAATATCATGGTAAGTGAAATAAGCCAGTCACAAAAGAGTAAATACTGTATGATCTCTTATGTAAGGTACTTAGAGCAGTCAAATTCATAGAGACAGAAAGCAGAAATGGTGGTTGCCAGGGACTGGGAGGATGGGGGAATGAGGAGTTATCGTTTAATGGTGACAGAGTTTCATTGTGCAAGATGAAAAGAGTCCAGGAGATAGATAGTGGTGATGGTTGCACAGCAATGTGAATGTACATGATATCACTAAACTATATGCTTAAAAATGGTTAAGATTGTAAGTGTATGTTATATGTATTTTCCACAATTTTTTTAAAAGAGAGAGGGAGAAAGGGAGGTAGAGTGGATGATACTGCACATCTCCCAGCCGGTGGCGCTAAAGGAATGGTGGCACCTTTAACTGAGCTCCAGTCCACAGGATGAAGAATGCAGGGGAGTGCAAAGAGAATTCAGAGTTGTACAGATGTCCAGATTCAATATGAGCCGAGAACACACACTTTCCCAAAAAGCCTCCCTGACAGGATCAGCATCGTCTCTTACATTCAAAAACTCTAAAAATGATACAACTTTAAAGGTAATTAACTGCTGCCAAAAAGAGACAGAAAGAGACATCTTGATTATTAGTTTGGAAGAGCAGGACTCTAGGGTACATAGGGCAGATGACACACATACATCAGTTTCACTCCTTTCTGAAACCCAAATAAAAGAACAGGGAAGAGATTTTTTAAAACATAAACCATAGTAACAAAATCTGGGAACTGGACCGCAGATGTATAAAAAAGACTAAGACAGGCTGATAAAGCTGAATTCTAGGCTTGCAGCAGGGAAAGCCAAGATTCAATCTGATGTACACTCTAGAATTTCCAAAAGACTCCAGAACTGGCAGGTCCAGGTAACTCTGGAAGTTGGGGTGAAACAAGGGCTAAAATAAGGAGGAAGGGTTAAAAATCTGTTTAGGTGGCAGTCAGAGCCCCAGATCACTCCTCCACTCCAAGCAGTCCCTCTCACACCAGCAAACTACTGGAGATTTATTCTCTACAGCAGGTAAAAACAAAGGACTCAGGTCTGTGGGACAACATGCTCAGTTAAGAATAGGGGTACCATCCTGAATACACCTGGGGACTTAGAAAGGTATGTGTATCAGTCCAGATTTGGTCAGAAAATATATACCATTCTAGGTATTTCAGGCAGAAAGGGATTTAATACAGGGAATTAGAAGCTTACAAAATCATGGGAAGAGCTGAGAGCCAAAGTCAGAGAAACCACCACTCATGTTCAGGAAATCACGATGCACAACCATTACAAGAAACTGCACAGATGATCCCAGCTCCCCCACGACTGAGGTGGCTTTGAGTCCCAGAAGGACACTCAGAAGCTGCTAGGAAAATCTCACATCTGCCATGTGCCACAGCTGCAACAGCAATAGTGGCTTCTCCTTCTCTTCCGAATCTCTCACTGGCAGAATCAAAATCAGAATCCTGCCATCAAAGGATTCTGGGAAGTGCAATGTCCAGGTTTCCAGCTCCTGCAACACAGGAGAAGGCTTAGCAAAACAGGGATAGGGTTGAGAACCAGGACAATATCCAGCCGGTATCCAATATCCAGACGCTAAGACCACTCTCGTCCTCTTCTCCCGTCTGCCCTGAGTACTGGCAGACAAGCCTTCGTTTTCCAGGCAAGAGACGACAACAGTCTCCTAAACAGTGGCCACAGGAAAAAAATCAAGATGCTAAAATTTAAGGTTCCCCAAAGAAACAGCACCGCCAGATCACCCTACAGTGAAGCTCACAGTCAAGAGAATAAAGAATTCTCACCTCTGAAAAAGCCAACAATTTCCAGCCCAAGGAGCTGCAATTTTTTCCAAAGGAGTCAAATTCTCTAAATTTTAATTTGCTTCAAGAAGAATATACATGCGACATGTGACATCTGTGGTTGAGCTAAAATTAATAACCAATTATTCAATTACCACAAATGTGAAAATGTGAACCCACAAAAGCCACAGTGCAGGTGGGGTAGGTCACTGGAGTAACCAGTTGTACTTTTCTTGCCTAACTTCTAGAACTTCGGTTTTCAAAGTATGGCCTGGGAACCCTGTGATGCCCCCAAGACCCTTCAAGTGAGCTGCAAGGTCAAAACTATTTTCATAAAGCAAACTTAGTTGCCTTTTTCACTCCCATTCTTTCAAGAGCTTATAGTGGCATTTTTCAGAGTCTAGATGACATCATCACGCTAATAGCTAATGGAATGAAAACTGTTTTAAATTTTTCTCAGTCTTATCTTCTAACACAGTAAATATCAATAGACAGAAACCACACAAAAACTCTTTGGGGTCCTCCAAAATTTTTAAGAGTATAAAGGGGCCAAAAAGTTTGAGAATCACTACTATCAAACAACTTTTTAGTTAATTGCTTTTGGAAGGGAAGTTTTGATATGTGAAACTAATTAGACTTAGCTTAAGTTTACATCTTTGAAGAGAAAAAAAATCTGTAAGTTCCTAAATTTTGCTTTTTTTTTTTTAATTTTTTGTTTATTGCAATAACATTGGTTTATAACATTGTAAAAATTTCAGGTGTACATCATTATACTTCTATTTCTGCATAGATTACATCATGTTCACCACCAAAATACTAATTACAACCCATCACCACACACATGTACCGAATTATCCCTTTCACCCTCCTCCCTCCCCCCTTCCCCCCGGTAACCACCAATCCAATCTCTGTCTCTATGTGTTTGTTTATTGTTGTTATTATCTACTACTTAATGAAGGAAATCATGTGGTATTTGACCTTCTCCCTCTGACTTATTTCACTTTGCATTATACCCTCAATGTCCATCCATGTTGTCACAAATGCCTGGATTTCATCGTTTCTTATGGCTGAGTAGTATTCCATTGTGTATATATACCACATCTTCTTTATCCATTCGTCCGTTGATGGGCACTTAGGTTGCTTCCAAGCCTTGGCTATTGTGAATAACGCTGCAATGAACACAGGGGTGCGTGTACCTTTAAAAATTGGTGTTTCTAAATTTTGCTTTACTATCTATATCTGTTTATCTATTAAGAGGAGGATTTTTCCACATATATTCTAAATTAAATTACTTTTTCCCCTACAAGTAAGCACCATGATGGCAAGTCTCATTGCCTGGAACGCAGTATGGATAGCACGATAATAAAAAGCACATATTCTACAGGGACTCAAACAGATACTTGTATACCATTGATCATAGCAGCTTTACTCACAATAGCCAAAAAGTGGAAACAATCCAAATGTCCATCAACAGATGAATGGATAAACAAAATGTGGTATATACATATAATGGAATATTATTCAGCCTTAAAAAGGAAGGAAATTCTTTGTATGTTATACATACTACAACATGGATGAACACTGGTTACACTAACTGAAATAAGACAGACACAAAAGCACAAACACTGTGTGATCCCACTTATATGAGGTACCTAGAAAAGGCAAATTCATAGAGACAGAAAACAGAACGGTGGTTACCAGAGGCTAGGGGTAGGGAGGGAATGGAGAGTCATTGCTTAATGGGTACCGAGTTTCAGCATGGAGTGATGAAAAAGTTCTGGAGATGGATGATGGTGATGGTTGCACAACAATGTGAATGTCCTTATGGCACTGAATTGTACAATTAAAATAGTATAAACAAAAAGCACAGGTTCTAGAGCCAGACAACCTGGATTCAAATCTCAGCTCTCCCACTTATCATTTGTGTGACCTTTGTAATTCAGTTTCCTCATCTGTAAAATGATAACAACAATATACAGCAGAAGGTTGTCATGAGGATTAAATGAGTTAGTATCTGAATAAATATCTGCTTAGAATGATGCCTGGCACCTAGTATGTGCCTTATCACTGGTTTCAAACTTTGGCCCATGTCAGAATCACCTGGAGAGCTTATTCAAATACAGAATGCTAGGCTCCCCCCAACCCCTAGAGTATCTGTTTCCGTGGGTCTGGAATGGAGCCCAAGAATTTACATTTCTAACAGGTTCCCAGGACATGCTGGTGCTGCTGGTCCAGGAACCACACTTGGAGAACCACTGTTCTATATAAATGTTAGCTGTCATTATTATTATTAGCAATGTCTGAGATAGCACCAGGCAGATCCATAAATACTTTTAGAAGGAAGGACAGAAAGACAGAAATGTAAAGGAAAAAGACTCCTGTGTTTCTCCTCTACTCAAAGAATACTTCTCTTCTGGTCACCAAATGTATGGGGGTTTTTCCCACAGCAAGCAATTCTCCAACTCTCCGTAGACACCGAGTGTCTCACAATTTAACTCAGTTCTGACACTATCTACCTGGAGTCGGCATCGGACCCACAGGTTAAGAGCTCAGTCCCAGAAGACTGCCTCCCGCTTCACCCATACTTCAGACGCCAATCGCAAGACCAGGTTGGCATCTGTGCTTCTGAACAACTGGCTATAAGTTGGAGGTTCCCACAACCCCCTCCTCAGGTTTGATTAATTTGCTAGAGCAGCCCACAGAACTCAGGAAAACAACTTACTTACCAGATTACCAGTCTATTACAAAGGATGTTAAAAGATACCAATGAACAACCAGAAGAAGAGAGACCTAGGGCAAGGTACGGCGAAAGGGACATGGAGCTCCCATGTCCCCTCTGAGCATGCTACCCTCCCAGCACCCTCCAAACCCCATAGTTCAGGGATTTTTATGGAGTTTTCATTAGATAGGCAAGATTAATTAAATCACTGGCCATTTTTGATTAAGTCAATCTCCAGCCCCTCTCCCCTCCCAGGATGTGGGGGGGGGGCGGGGCTGAAAGTTCCAACCCTCTAATCCCATGGTTGGTTCCCCTGGCAACCAGCCCATCCTTAGGGACTTTCCAAAAGTCACCTCATTAATGCACACTCAGGTGTGGCTGAAAAGGGCTTGTTATGAATAACAAAACACACCTTCATAGCTCTTATCAATCAGGAAATTTCAAGAGTTCTAGGAGCTCTGTGCCAAGAACAGGGATGAAGCCCAAATATATATTCCTTATTATAAATCACAATATTACAGAAGGATTTACTGAGCCCCTAATATGAAGTGTCGCTACAAGCAGATGATCTCAAAGCCTTTCTCAATGGACATCTAAACAGCCACTACCATGAGGGCCCTGTCCACTAGAGTTTTGCAAAGACTCCCAGGAAGGCGGAGAACCAACAGAAGACATCTTGACATCACCAAGAGACCTCGGAGCTTCTGAGAAAGGGAAAAAAGCTCCTTTTTACAAAATAGTGCTGATGCTGGAAGGGAAGAAGAGGTGTAGAGGCATGCTTATGCTGGTCTCACATCCTCTCGGCCACCTTTTTGGTGTGGGCAGCTGCTTGCCACAGAGGCGTGGCCTGACGTCTTAGCCTCCCTGCACCGGGATCTCACCCTTCTCAGCTGCTGCTGGTCTCGGGGAGCCTGCTGGGAGCCTGCTCAGCCTCTCCAGCACAAATACAAACCTGGAAGAGTGAGGGCGTTCCACCTCTGGAGCGCCCTTCACCAACGGGCCATGAGAGCCAGTGGGTAAACACTCCTCTAGTCTGTGTCCCAGGTGGACGATGCTGAGGCGCATTCAACAGTTCCTCAGAGAGTCCCCAGCCAGACTGAGCACCAGTGGCCAACAGTGGTAGCTGGCTCACACACTCACTCTTGGATTGGCTTTCCTTCCTTCCCTTTGTCACTATTCCCTTGGACGTTCTTCCACGTCTGTTCCCTGGGATACCTTTCCAAAATAAACTGCCTGTGCCAAAGCCTTTGTCTCGGTCTTTCAGTTGACCCCAGCTAAGACAAGGCATAAGATAAGCTCTCCACCCTCAGACAGGTGTGTGTGTGTGGCGGGGGTTATAATAAACACAAGAGTGGCCCAGCTCCTCTCCATACCTCATGCTTGGTAAAAGGCTTCATAGCTAGTAGATGTTTAAAACTACCAGTAAAATGGGTAAAAGAAAATGAAATGACAGCAAACTATGGAAGAGAGACTATAACTAACTGCTGTGTTGTATGACACAGACTCTAAGTAATGTAGCTTCAGAGAAAAGAATGAAATCTGAAGCAGAAAGGGAAGGCTGAGAAATAGCCCTGAGAGATGATCAAGATAGGAAGGTGGTCCTGGAAAAGGAAATGAGTCTTACATGTTGAAGACCCAGAGACTGGCCTTCCCAGAGCTGGCAACCTAGAAACTGAGAGGCAGAATAAGGTAGGATAAGGTACATTCAGATGAAGAAGAGGCTCAACAGCCAAGGAGATGAGAGTACATTTTACATGGTGGTCCATGAAGCCGTGTGAGCAGAACCAAGATAATTTCTTTTTTTTTTTTATTTTATTTTTTTTAGATTATTTATTTATTTATTTTTTCCTCCCAAAGCCCCAGTAGATAGTTGTATGTCATAGTTGCACATCCTTCTAGTTGCTGCACGTGGGACGCGGTCTCAGCATGGCCGGAGAAGCAGCGCGTCGGTGTGCGCCCGGGATCCGAACCTGGGCCGCCAGCAGCGGAGCGTGCGCACTTAACCGCTAAGCCACAGAGCCGGCCCCCCAAGATAATTTCTTTATGTAACCTCACCAAACTTTCTGTAAAACCCCTGAACAACCACACACTTGGGCTTACAACCCGTGACTGACTCTTTATCTCTTTCTTTTCTTCTTTCTAGTGCTTACTAATTGGCGAGGCATACTTTACATATGAATTTATTAAATTCACAAAACAACCCCATGTGGTAGGTTCCATTATTGTCCCCACTTTACAGATAGAAAAACTGGGGCACAGAGAAGTTACACAGCTGGGTGACAGAGCTGGGATTCAAACCCTGCAGTCTGGCTGTCTCTTTCACGTTTGTCCCCCACAATCAATGAAGTCACCACATTCTACATGATAATCCCATATGATTCCTTTCCCAACGTTTCTCATATGTTGCATCCTTATCATTTTCAGAGCCTGTAACCCCATGCAATTCATACTTTCCTAGACATTCACTGAGTTCCTGGTTTATATACCAGATGCTGGGCCGGCTGCTGGGGACACAAAGACACGAAGTCTCCACTCTCCAGGAAGGTCACATTACAGACCTTGCAAGATGAGCCAAGTCATGGAGAGATGAACCTACAGGTCAAGATGGGGAGGTTATCCCGGGATGAAACCAAATTGGTAGGTGAAAAAACACATTCTCACTCATCCCAGAATAACTGTTCTGGGTACCTGCTATGTGCTAAGCCCTAGAAGGTAGGAAGAAAGGAAGGAGATGGACACTGAAATGAGTTTTCATGTTGTCCCATTAATACACCCACCAAGGTGAAGAACAGCAAAAGTGTTCACCCCATGCCTTAGACATGGTAGATACGTAATAAAAATTTAACAATCTAGTCCTCCTCTCACACCACTGCAAATCACATTACTTCCAGTAGCTTTCCATAACTGACCACATAAAATCAAGATCCTATTCTAGGTATTCAAGGACCCCATCTTCTACTCTCTACTTGGTTCTGACCTCCCTTCTTGTTAAATCAATCTCTTTTTTCCAAATACATTACAAGCAAATAAGAAGAAAATATTCACACTTTATGTGTTTGCACATGTGATTTACCTTGCCAGGAATGCTGGTCTCCTTTATTTCTATCCATCTTTATCTATGACCTTTTTCAAAAGCCTCCAGAGCAAGGATGACTTGCACTCAAATGGTTTTGGTCTTTTGTCAACGACAGTCCTATAGCACTTGTGAATTACAGTCCCTGGTGTGTTTGGCACTGATGGATTTTGCTCTGTATGGTTCTTACAGCCATGCGTGTATAAGGTGGCACACAGTAGGTGCTCATGAACACTTGTCAGATTCATGAAGTGTTAAGTAAGTACCACAGGGAAAGATCTCACATTATCAGGCAGTGCTTTAATATAACTTCTTATAAAATCTTCTTTCTCTTCATCCCCTGAAACATGGATAATGAAACATACTAATTCATTGGCCTTGTAAATAAGCCCAGTCTCCCCCAAGGAACTACTGTAACATGAATGAAATCATCATTTTGCACTGGACAAGATGCTTCTAGAATAGTGTTTGGCACACAGTAAGCTCCCAATAACAAGTTGTGGAAGTGAATTACAATAATCAGCTTTTTTTCACACCTCCTATGTACTATATAATGTAGTAAAGATTTCCAACAACAAAGTCTGTAAGAAGAATTTGAAGAGCAACCCAGACCAAACACAGAAAAAGTCATTTTACCCACTTCACATGTTGTGTGATCCTAAAAGACTTAAGCCACTGTCTTCTTCCTGGAGTTCACAACGTGTCAGTTGCTGAAGTTAGAACCATCATCCCTCACCACCCTTAAGAGCTATTAGTGGAAACCTGCCCAACACTGGACACAAAATCTGAAAATGGCATTTTCAAATACTTCGTGAATAACACAACATAATAATACTGCTGACAGTCACTTTAAGTAGTGTGATTACAATATGCTAAGTGTTAAATACAACCATTTCATTCCACTCTACATAGACCTTTTTAAAAGAAAAAACAAGTCATGAACAAATAAGTGAGATTTTTATCCCCTAAATGATCCAGAATTAACATTAAAAAAAAAAAACCAAAAGTCATGGAGAGGATACTAATTCTAGGACTCCAACATATTCCAAACAAAAATGTTTTGAAATCAGCCAAAATCAACCCACAAGATAGTAAGGAATAGTTTGGAAAATTTGCTGCTCATTTGGGTTTTTTTTCTCCCCTCCAACAATACTCTACATGCTATGAATAAAATGTGTTAGACTATTGTTGTGAAACCCGCCTCAGTCCCTCCGATGCGTGAACCTCTCGGTTGCATTGAGATCTGCCCGGTGACACATGAGATCTAAAGTGGGTGGATAAAAATAACCTGGTCCTCCAAAAGACATGATAAACGCCAGACAGCTGAGTCACTTAGAAGCCCATTTTGACTCTTGAAAGGGACATTCACCCTCCTTTTCTTCTCACACATACACATACAACCTTGTGAAAACCACCACCAATCGCCCTGGGTGGAAGGAAGTGATGGGTCTTCCTCCAGTCTCTGAGGTCACGACTCGCCATTTGGAACTTTCAATAACTCATATCAGTACATTTCAGTCCAAGTGACTCATTTAGACGGGAAACGAGAAAGGCTTAAGAAAACCATAATGACCCAGGAGACCCCCTATTTCTGCTGCCCGAGTGGAGGTACCAGAAGGTATTCTGACGTGCTGTTGGAAAGAAAAGGAGTGCGGAGAAATAGAAAGTGGAAGAAAAGCTCAGAGAGGAAATCAGAATTGTCCGGGAGTGGGAATCCCTGGGCAAGGCAAACGGTCCCAGAAAGAGAAGGGCTGTGTACGTCCTGGGGGAATCCATCCCGTTAACCAACCCGCCCTCCTCTTGCGCCCCAGGGAGGACGCAAACCATCTGCAACGTGCAGTTAAGATCAGGGAACTCTTCGATTCGATCTTTCAAACGGTGGCGGGGCTGTGGGCAGGCTGCGGGGAACCGGGCCCTGTGAGCCTACGGAGGCTGGCGGAGCAAACCCCCCTGGCGACCCAGTCTTCGCTGCTGCAGCCTTGGGGAATGCCGCGCCGGGCACCCGGTAGGCACTCACGAAGTGTTTGCCGAACTGCAGTGCCCCTGAGCCAAGTCTGCCGCCCGGAGGAGGAGGTCCCCGGCTGCCACTGCGCATCTTCTCGCGTCGCCGAGTTCCGCGGCTCCCGGCCGCCACAGGCCGCCGGCACCGCGACCCTCCCCCGAGACGCCGGGCGCGCCGCCGAGCCTCACTTACGGGGGAGTCATAGGAGAAGGCGCACTCGTTCTTGTAGACCCTGTCCCCGGACCTGGGCACGCGGATCGTGGGCATGTGGGGCACCAGCAGCTCGCCGATGTCTCCTGCAGCCATCTTCCTGCCGCCGCTGCCGCCCGGCATACCGAACAGGGCGCCCCGGCGCTGCATGGCCGCGGCGCGCACCGGAGCCGAGCCGAGCCGAGCCGGAGCGCTGGGACTGCCCGCGGCGGCGGCGGGCTGGAGCGGGCGAAGGGAGCCGAGCCGGGGCGGGCGGGGAGAGCGGGCCGCGGGGCGGGAGCGGGCGCCCGGGGCCTGGGGCGGGCGGACGGGGGCGGGGGACGCTGCTATTTTTAATCCAATGGCGAATCGCCGGCCCAGCTGCAGCGTCAGGCGGGGCGCTGGGGAGCGCCAGCCGCAGCGCGCCGGGGAGGGGGCGCTGGAGAGGGGCCCTGCGCTCGGGCCCGGCTCGGTGGAGGCGGACGGAGGGCGAGCCCCGGGGAGGGGGGCGGCTCGGGTGCCCGGTGCCGGGAGCCGGCGGGCGGGCGGCGCTCCTCGCCCACGCCGGCGGGCTGCGGTAGGGCACCACCACGGTGTTTTCTAGCCTCAATCTTTAGGTTGCGAAGGGTCAACTCCGAGGCAGCCAACACAAAGAACAGGATTTGGGGTTTTAAAAACCGCTTGCTTTTAAAAAAAAAAACTGAAGGTAAGAGCGGGGACTTCCCCTGATTGGGTAAGGGTGGGACTTGATGTGCTGGTCTGGAAACTAACGCCGGGCCCAAATCTCAATTTGCGCTTTGCACTTCGGTGTTAACCTCACTAAGCCTTGTTCCTCACTTTTTTTTTAACATTTAAATCTCATTAAAATAGAATAGAATAAGATCCAGTGAGGATAGACGTATATTTTTGCAATAATACAGATTTTTCTTACGTTTGGAGGGGGGGGTGTCAAGATATTTTTCCGGGCAAGGGAAGGCTTTATAAATTACTCAATCTTTGGAACGTCTTCTGCGAAATTCGAAGTCTCCCTGTCGAACATTCAAGAGCCTGATTTGGGATTTTATGTGCAGGCATAAGATCTGTCTTGCACGTCCAGTTCCTCAAAATAAATAATGAATGGGGTTGAGTTGGGGGGTGAATAATTTGCGAACAGAGCATGCCTCACAGCATAATACTCTCTGTTTTCTCCAAAAAAACTCTTAAAACACGGATTCAATTCCATTGAGGTTCCCTAACTACATCCATCATAAGGGGCAAGGTACCCAGTGTTCCCTGCCAGTTAATGAAACGCAGAAATAGTTTCAACGCAGAATAGTGAATCAAAATGCTGATTTCTGTAAGCCTTTCCCAAATCAAATAGTCCTTAAATTCTTATTTTACTTCCATTATGTCTATGTTACTGTCCCTGATTCTGCAGCTGTGGAGGTGTGCTAGGGAGAAAGGGGAATACCTGAAATTCGATGTGAAGTAGACAGAGGAGCCTTCTTGGTCGTCTCTTCTAAATTTCCATACCCTCAAGCAAGGCTCATGCACACTACACATTCCTGTAATTCACAACTTCCTAATGCTACCTGATGGAAATGGAGGAGAGGAGGCGCAAAGCAAAGCGTTGAACACTATTGCCATCCCCATCATTGGGCAGATATTCTCAAGGAGTTTTTGCTTTTTGTTTATTCTCACCAGCTTGTCACCCTCTAGTAGTATCTGTGCCTATTTCAGGTTCATAGGTGAAGTTTGCTTGTCCAATTACAGAGAAAAAGTTAATTCAAAAGCATTCAAAACTTACAAATTAAAATATTTTTAGATTAAATGCAAATTAAAGCGAAACACCATTTTTCATCCTTCGGATTGAGTAAGATATTAATTTTAATCAATGGGTTTGGGAAATAGGCTCATATACATTGTTAGTGGGAATAAAAGCAGTAAACCTCTTTGGGAGGAAATTTAACAATACTGACCATAATTTTATATGCATATACTGTTTTCCCCAGCAATTGCTCATCTAGACATTTATGCTACAGATGAATTCACACTGTGTAAGGATATTTGTTGCAGCATTGTTTATAGTAACAAAAGACTGAGAACAGCCTCAAGATCCATCTGTAGGAAGTGGTTAAAACATAGTACCATTGAAAAGAATGAAGCGCTCCGTATGTGCTGATGTGAAACAATCTCCAAATCATACCACTAGATGAAAGAAGTGAAGTGCAAATCAGTGTGCAAAAGCAAGGCATACATGCAAGGTGAATGATACGCAATAGGCACTCTGGCACATCCTGCATACCACAGACTTTCCTTCCAGTCGATTGCACCTATGGTAAATATTTTATTTGTATATATCAAGAGGCAACATTATATATATATATATATATTTGTGTATATATATGTGTGTTTGGCCTTACAATATCTTCAAAAGAATACACAAGAAACTAATGACATTCAGGGTCTGTGGAGAGGAACACAAACCCTGAGATTACTTACTCTTACCACCACTTACTACCACTCTTTACCTTTCTGTACTATTTACAGTTTTATGATATGCAAGTATTACTTTAAAAAGTAATTAAAATTAGGGCCGGCCCTGTGGCTTAGAGGTTAAGTGTGTGCACTCCGGTGCTAGCGGCCCAGGTTCGGATCCCGGGCGCCCACCGACGCACTGCTTCTCCGGCCATGCTGAGGCTGTGTCCCACATACAGCAACTAGAAGGATGTGCAGCTATGACATACAACTATCTACTGGGCTTTGGGGGAAAAAATAAATAAATAAGATTATAAAAAAAAAAAGTAATTAAAATTCAATTGTGCAAACACTCTAAGTTCAGTAACTGGTAGCCTCACGTACTTACAATGCTTATACAATGTTACTGCAACTGGGTAAAAATAAACATGCATTTTGACAAGACTGGAAAGACGTAAAATTTAAATAGTTATGTTTAGAATTTGATTACAGGGTTTTGTTTCTAGTTTCAAAATGTCTTCAATGATGTTACATTTGTTTTATAATACAAAAATTTATCGAGACAAAAAGTAAGAGAAATTTCACTGAATTAAGACAATGTCTTAATCATGCCATTGAAGGAAAAAATTCTGGTTCAGTTACTGGATCTTTTTAACTTAATTTTGCAAATTCTACATATGAATTTATAACTGGACTATTTTACTGTTGGGCCGGTTTCTGCATGTGGATCTTGATCAAAGAGCAGGAATAGGGTGATGATGGAGAAACAATTTTAACTTCCAACATAAATTCAAAGTCTTACCGAAGAGATTTCAGAGGATCTAAGACTAAGAACTGACTTTTGTCACATCAAGGTGTTCAGGCCACCACATCACTCCACTGCTCAAAAAACTCCTCCCATGATGTTCAGGGTGGAGCCGGGACTCTGATGGCCCAGCATTCAACGATCTCCCCTGTCTAGCACTCCTTCTTTGAGACTTTACTGCCACTCCTGCACTTCTGGTGAGCTCCATTTTCTGTCCCCCAAGGATAAACGTACTTGTCTCCTAGCCTCAGTTGAAAGCTCTCCCTTCTCAGTCCTTTCAAGACTTAGTATTGAAGCCTCTTCTGACTGCTCCAACCCTCAGGGACCAGTCTTAAAAAAATGCCAGCCCCTATTGCCTGTACCCATTATTGGATACTGCCCTATGACATCTTTTGTACTGTTATGTAATGAGTCTTGGTTCCATATCTTTTCCCTCTATATAGAAAGCAAACCCTTTGAAAGAATTTATATTTCTTAGTATCCTTACACATCGTGGAAGCTCAATGTTTATGGAATATTGCCCGTCCAGAAGGTACTGCTCTGTTTGTTTTAGGTCCTCAATAAGTACCTACCAAATGAATGACTCACATCTGTGACATTGTAATAGATATGTTTTGCAGTCAGCATTGTGCCTTTTAGGTAAAATTCATTGCTGAATAAATGTTGTTCCCAGAACTGACAGAGGTTACATTAAAACATGACATGAATATTAGTTATTATGACTAATGCCAAAGAGGGGAATTGAGGAAATCTACAGAGAAAAGAGATAATTATTTCAATTAATGGAACAGCTCTTGACCTCAGATGTCCTCCAATAATGTGCAGTGATCTGGTAAAGCCATATATGATGATAGCTTGTTGTGGAGGCGTAGCCATAATATTTTCTATCCTGGCAGATAGCCTCTGCAAGAAGCACTGGTTATTAAATGTAAACAATAGGTCACTGGTTAAGAAATTTAAGGCATTTTCTGTTTGAGGAAATTCTAGGTAACCATTAAAAGTCATGTGGTATAAGAATATTCATTGACATGGAAAAATGATCACTATCATGCAAACTTCAAGAGCAGGTTATAAATGAGCATATATGCTGTCATTCTGATTAAATACATACACATAGTCATAGCACATGAAAAAGATTAGATTGGAATAAGCCATTGTTAATGATAGTTATCTCTGGGGTAAAACATTATTTTTGGTTTTTTTCTTTGTGCTTTTTGTGTTATCTAAAGATTTTGCATTAAGTATCCATTTTTTTGTGTGAATAAGGGGGAAAGTTAACTTTTTATGCTACCACTGATTATATCAATTTTCTCTCCCACCTGCCCTCTTTCTTACCTGCTCATCCCCTTCACCACCCATATAAAACTAAGCGGGTTTCTGCTGTTAGGTTTATAGACAGTCTGCCTAGCTAGAAGGTAGGTCACACTGGAATGAGCAAACTCTTTGAACAGCTCTTAATGTCAAGATGAGGGAAGCTGTTCTTCAGCTTAAGAGGAAATTTGAGATCCTTGTTTACCTTTTTGGGTTTCAGGATGTGTAATACTCACCACAGTCCTTCCAGGAGCCTGACTCATAAGTTACTCACACAGGTAGGTAGGCAGATTGCTTTTCAGGCCGATCTGACACCATCCCTACTCTTGCGCACCCCCATTTCCATGCACACAGAGCAAGACGTGTCCTCCATCCAGGTGTAGGAAAGCCTGATGTGAATACAATAAAATATATATATATATATATATATATATATATATATATATTGGGGCCAGCCCTGTGGCCTAGTGGTTAAGTTCGGCACGCTCTGCTTTGGCAGCCCAGGTTTGGTTCCCGGGTGTGGACCTACACCATGCGTTGGCAGCCATGCTCTAGCGGCAATCCACATACATCATAGAGAAAGATTGGCACAGATGTTAGCTCAGGGCTAATCTTCCTCAAGCAAAAAAGAGGAAGATTGGCAACAGATGTTAGCTCAGAGTGAATCTTCCTTGGCAAAAAAAAAAAAAATATATATATATATATATATATATATATATATATAAACCGTGGGGCCACAGGCTGCTTTTCAGGTTTCCTGGTAAATGGGCAAAGCAAGTTATCTAAATATGATACATATTGGCTCCGAAATCCAAAGAAATTCACCAAACATTGTGCCTCATTCTTAGTGGTAGGGAGCTCAAGATGAAGAAGTTGACCTTCACTTTTCTATATTATTAAACTCCCCTCTGGAATTTCACTGGGATGGCAAGCCCCTGTATTTTGCAGAATGTATCTCCCACCCTCTGTCACAGGGCACCTGCCACTTCCTGCTCACCAGGTTCTGTCTGCACATTGTCATCACTGTAGGGACTGGCATGATGTCCTATAGATGTTGATGGTCAAGATCAGATGTTGGCAAACTGTGGCCTGTGGACCAAATCCAGCCTGCAGCCCGCTTTGTAAATAAAGTTTGTTGGAACCCAGCCACACTCATTTATTTCCATATTGTCTATGGCTGTTTTGATGCTACAACAGCAAAGCAGAGTAGTTGCAACAGAAACCCTATGGACCAAAACCCAAGATATTTGCTGTCTGGGTCTTTAAGAAAAACTTTGCCAGCCCCTGGTCAAGATCCCTACAGGCCATGCGTTATGATCCAGAGTCGGAGAACTGACACGACCCTGAGCCAGAGGGTAAAGTTGTGCTAATTATCCTTCAGGTGACAGCAAACCTGTTTATCTGAAAGGAGAAAATGCTTTCACCAAATCAGTAGCTGCACACCAAATGCCAGGAGACGTGTTACTTTGCTTCAGTAGAGAGGTATCTCTGGAACATCAACTGAATCGAAATCACCACCTTGTTAACTTTGCCACAGTCTGCCGTCATTCTCCATTCTGCTTCCAAGTCAGGAGAAGCAATGGGAGTATGATGGGAGTCACCAAGTCCGGGTCTTCCTGGTCTTTGATAATGGCACGAATTCAGGTCAGGGAGCCAAAGTGGAAATTCTACAGTTTGCTAAGGTTAAGTATTCCAATACTACTTTCAGATACTGGAGTACTATCCACAGGATGAGTTTGGGGTCCCACTGGGCCTACCATGAGATGACCCAGGGTCAGAAGCCCATAGGTTGTCCACTCCCGATAAGCCTCCACTCTGGCAGATGGGAGTGGCATTCTGACAAACTACAATTTAGATCAGAGCCAGTTTCCCAAACTCTCTAGAAAGTTTGGATATTTCCTTTCTCCAGGGCACAGTTACTAGGGCAGTGGCCGCAGGGAAGGCCAGAAGGAAGGTTCACAATGTCTGTATTTGATAATACCATAGCATCTTTCCTAAGGAACCCAGCATCCCCTTCAAATCAAGGAGCTCTAGGGGCCAACTAACTCCCTTCTATATCTGTGGCTATCTAGTAGGGTGGCTTGATTCGGGTCTTTGCTTGCTAGACTTGGAGTTGGGGGGGTTGGGATGTGATATCTTAGTGGAATGTCCACTGCTTACATTCCTGGGACCCCTGTAACAAATTGCAGCCAGAGTAAGCTGTGAATTAGCCATTCTCTGAGATCTGCTAATCACGTTTGAACTGCTGCCTAATATCATAACCCCACCAGCTTTGCTTCTGGCAGTGAATTACTACCACTCAGGGTGTCCACCCAGGACTCCTCCAGCCCCACAGGGATCAGAAAGCCCACTTCATGCACAACTTCTGTCAGCAGCATTCAGAGCTGGTTGGAACAACTAAATTGCCTTTGAAAGATTCAGGGCCCCACTGGAGATATATTTGATAGATCAAATTCAGCATTTCTGCCTCTTGAGTCCCTTCCCCTGTGCTATGCCAAGGGATTGCTAGCCCTTTGTCATCACTTAGCATGAGCCAGCCTTTGGTCCAGGTTTGTGCTGGGCAACCCAAGTTTGCATTAGGATCATGCCCATGCTGGTAAAGAATGGCTGCTGAGTAAATCCACTTTGATCAATTTGACCTGATCCAAATTAGTGTTTTGCCCTCCTTGGGCAAATATCCTCAAAATCCATTGCCACAGACGTTGCCCCATTTTGTAGAATTTGCTGATTCCTGTGACAACTTTGTAAATGCCGAACTCTTTCCACTCCGATTCTGCAGTTTACTCTTGCAGACTACATTGAGTTATCAGGGAAAATCATATCAGTAGGAAACACTGAAGGGTTGACCATGGGAAAATTGCTAATTTGCCCCTGAAAGAGAATGTGGCTTCCTTAGAGAAGGAAAGAGTGTGGGGAGAAGTTCAGAAGGGTTTCAGAACTTGGGATTCTCCAAGTCTCATACATACTCCTAGATTTCTTTATTTCAGTTATGGGGGTCCTGCTCTTTTCTGATTCGGGCCATAACTTGGACATAAAAGTAAGTAAGATAGCATTTTCAGTGATAAGATTTGATTTTCAGGGTTCTCATTCTACAGCTACAAGCCGGAAGTAATTATCTTATCATGGGCATTACTCAAATTAAATACTTTGAGATTCATTCAATTCCTCGAAGACTTTAAAGACTTGAGCATGTCCATCCCTTGCAACAAATTATCCAATGTCTTTTAAAACAGAGCCCTGACATTTCCCACTCCCCAGGGTCTAGGACAGCCACCTTTCCCCAGAGCTTTATGATCTGAGCACACAGTCCCAGACAACACAAGTGCTAACTTGATTGATCTATTTCACCACTGAGTACTATGGTCTGATATTTTTTATCTGAATGGAAATATAACTTCCTTCTATCCGATTTTGAACTGAAAAGCAATTCCAAATAGCCCCCTAACCCCACATCCCTCAGGATCTGCTGCTCGCAACACATTCTCTGAGACTGGAAAGGTTAGAGTTCTTCTGCGTAAGCAATAGAAACTAGCTGTAACTAACATAAGCAGTAAGAAGGGATGTCTTGGAAATTAAAGGGTGACTCCCGGTACTGAAGGATAGGCTGAACTATCAGAAACCAAAGCACCAAAGATCACAGTAGCAGCCACTCATACACCTTCTTTCCAGATGCTGCCACCAGTTGATGCAATAATAATTTCATTCCACCCATATGTGTCTGTACTCAAGATTCAGACTTCTGGAAGGGAGTCTGTTTGATTGAGCTTCCAAATGTGCCCATGCCTGTGATTGGGAAGGAGCCATTCTGCAAAGAAAGGATGCTGATCAGACCATAAATAAATACATACATACATACTTACATACATACTGTACTCATCTTGCAAAATTGTTACAAAGATATGAAATGTTTGTAAAGCACTTAGCAGAGTTCGTAGAACCTGCTAACTATTTTTATTATTTCTATGATTATCTACAAATCTGAACCCTTCCTTCCTCTCTACAGGAGTGACTGCAGGTTAGTTTGGGAAAGTCCTTTCTCCAGACATATCTGTAACAAAATCGGTCTACTCAGTATTTATTGATCACTTCATGAACATTCGCGGTTCTATACTTTTGCTCATGATGAAACTCAGCTGGAATATTCTCCCTCATTCATTCAACTTTTCTAAATCCTATTTGCCCCACATTTTTCAGAAATTCTACCACATACATTTACTACATATATCACTCATTAGATACTGAAATGTATTTTTTAATCTTTTATTTATGCACTCTGTCTCCTTAACTAGATTGCAAGTCTCTTGAAGGCAGAGAGCATCATAATACATCTTTGTATCCCCAAGCCTAAGCCGTGCTTCTACATATAGAAGTTGCTCAAAAAAATGTTTCTTTGGCATTTTTCACAGAAATAGATCAAACAATCCTAAAATTTGTGTGGAACCTTGAAAGACTCCAAATAGCCAAAGCAATCTTGAGAAAGAAGAACAAAGCTGAAGGCATCACATTCCCTGATTTCAAATTCTATTACAAAGCTATAGTAATTAAAACAGTATAGTATTGGCATAAAAACAGACACATAGCTCAATGGAACAAAGTGAAGAGTCCAGAAACCCTAAAATATACAGTCAACTAATATTTGAAAGGGAGCCAAGAATACTCAATAGAGAAAGGATAGTCCCTTCAATAAACGGCATTGGGAAAACTGGGCAGACACATGCAGAAGAATGAAACTAGACCACTATCTTACACCATACACAAAAATCAACTCAAAAAGGATTAAAGACTTGAACGTAAGACCAGAAACCATAAAATTCATAGAAGAAAACATAGGAGGTAAGATCCTTGACATCAGTCTTGGTGATGATCTTTTGGATTTGACACCTAAAGCAAAGTCAACAAAAGCAAAATTAAATAAGTGGGACTACATCCAACTGAAAAACTTCTGGGCCGGCCCTGTGGCTTAGCGGTTAAGTGCGCGCGCTCCGCTACTGGCGGCCCGGGTTCGGATCCCGGGCGCGCACCGACACACGGCATCTCCGGCCATGCTGAGGCCGCATCCCACATACAGCAACTAGCAGGATGTGCAACTACGACATACAACTATCTACTGGGGCTTTGGGGGAAAAAAAGGAGGAGGATTGGCAATAAATGTTAGCTCAGAGCCGGTCTCCCTCAGCAAAAAGAGGAGGATAAGCACGGATGTTAGCTCAGGGCTGATGTTCCTCACAAAACAAACAAACAAACAAACAAACAAAAAAACAACTAAAAAACTTCTGCACAGCAAAGGAAACCATCAACAAAATGAAAAGGCAACCTATAGAATGGGAAAAAATATTTTCATATCATATATCCAATAAGGGGTTAATATCCAAAACATATAAAGAACTCATACAACTCAATAGCAAAAAACCAAACAATCCAATTAAAAAATGGGCAGAGGATCCGAGTAAAGATTTTTTCAAAGAAGACATACAGATGGCCAACAGTTAGGTGAAAAGGTACTCAACATCACTTATCATCAGGGAAATGCAAATCAAAACCACAGTGAGATACCATCTTATACCTGTTAGAATGGCTATTATCAAAATACAAGAAATAACAAGAGTTGGTGAGAATATGGAGAAAAGGGAACCCCTGGGCACTGTTGGTGGGAGTGTAAATTGGCTCAGCCACTACAGAAAACAGTATAGAGGTACCTCAAAAAATTAAACATAGGACTACCATATGATGCAGCAATTTCACTTCTGGGTATTTATCCAAAGGAAACAAAAAGCTAACACAAAGAGATATCTGCACCCCAACGTTCACTGCAGCATTATTTACAATACACAAGATATGGAAGAAACCTAAGTGTCCATCGATGGAAAAATGAATAAAGAAAATGTGGAATATGTATATACAATGGAATATTATTCAGTCATAAAAAAGAAGGAAGTCTTGCCATTTGTGACAACGTGGTTGGACCTTGAGGGCATTATGCTAAGTGAAATAAGTCAGAGAAAGGCAAATACTGTATGATCTCGCTTAAATATGGAGTCTAAAAAAAAAAAAAAAACCTCATAGATACAGAGAACAGATTGGTGGTTGCAGGGTGGGGAGGTGGGAGTGGGAGGTGAGTGAAATGGGGAAGGTGGTCAGAAGGTACAAACTTCCAGTTATAAAATAAATAAATTTAGGGGATGTAATGTACAGCATGGTGACTATAGTAATAATATGGTTGTGTATTTCAAAGTTGGTAAGAGAGTAGATCTTAAAATTCTCATCACAAGAGTAAAACATTTGTGTCTATGTGTAGTGATGGATAACTAGACTTACTGTGGTAATCATTTTGAAATATATACAGATATTGAATTGTTATGTTGTACACCTGAAACTAATATAATGTTATGTGTCAATTATATCTCAAGAAAAAGTTGGTTTTAAGAGTGTTTATTACTGTGAAAAGATTCCTAATTGATTTCCAATATCCGTCTCCCCTTCTCCCTTAGGAAAAAAAAAATTGGGTAATGTGCCCAGATGGAAAACTAAATTTTCCAATTTTGCATCTAGATGCATCTAGTATGTTCTAGACATTAAGATGTAAGCAGAAGGTGTTATGCCTTTCTGATGCCTGGCGTCTGGATGTAACATTTGGAATTCCAGCAGCCATCTTGGACCATGAAATGACCCTGAGGATGGAATCCAGATGTGGCAGAGCATAAAGATGGAAAGATACAGGGTCCCTTATGATTTCTTAGAGCCGCATACAAGTCAGCACTGGGCTGCCTACTTCTGGATGGTTTTCATAAAAGAAAAATAAATTTCTATCTTGTTTAATTCACCTTTTCTGAAACAGGTAGTCAGTGGGGGATGCTTTGTTACAGATAGCTGAATAAAATTTCTAAATGATACTACTACCATTAGAAAATACAGACCATTTTTTTTTTGTGTGAGGAAGATCAGCTCTGTGCTAACATCTGCCAATGCTCCTCTTTTTTTTTTTTTTTTTTTGCTGAGGAAGACTGGCCCTGGGCTAACATCCATGCCCATCTTCCTCCACTTTATATGGGATGCCACCACAGCATGGCTTGCCAAGTGGTGTGTCGGTGCATGCCTGGGATGTGAACCGGCGAACCCCGGGCCGCCGCAGCGGAGGGCACGCACTTAAGCGCTTGCGCCACCGGGCCAGCCCCCAGACCAATTTTTAAAAATTGTTATTACTTAGTATTTAGTACTAAGTAACTAAGTACCCTATATTTTTAACACTTTTATATGAAAGTCTCTTAAAAGCTCTTATGATCTCATGACTTATGTAGTAAGCTGAATAATGGCCCCCCAAAAGATATTCACGTCTTAATCCCGGAAACTTGTGAATATTATCTTATACGGCAAAAAAAAAGTCTGTGCTTGGCATGTGTGATTAAATTAAGGATATTGAGATGGGGAGACTATCCTGAATTATCTGGGTGGGCCCTAAATGTAATCACAAATGTCCTTACAAGAAAAAGGTAGACTGAGATTTGACACATGCAGAAGAAGAGGAAATGGCAATGTGACCATATAGACAGAGATTGGAGTGATGTGGCCACAAGCCAAGGAATGCTGGCAGCCACCAGAAGCTGAAAAAGGCAAGAACAGATTCTCTCCTGGAGCCTCTGGAGGGAGCATGGCCCTGCCAACACCTTGATTTCAGCTCAGTGATACTGATTTCAGACTTGGCTTCCAGAAACGTGAAAGAATAAATTTCTGTCATTTTAAGACACCAAGTTTGTGGTAATTTCTTATAGCAGCTATAGGAAACTAATACAGCTTGAATTACCTTTCTGCTTCTCTTCTAATGAGGAACTATACTTTCTTCTACAAACCACCTGTTACCTTCTCAACTCCTATCTCTCGACATCTCATGCCTGACGCGTCATAGATGCTCAAAATATATTTGGTAAGTGTGTGCATCCATGCATTTTCCCTTTGCCTACCTAATATTCAATATTCCACAAACAATATACACATGATTAGTCATCAATTGCATGACACAGATAAAAACTAGCATACTGGGGGAATGCACAAAATAAATTTAAAGGACAGACTGGTTTTGCAAGAATCAAGTATCCAGAAAGTTTACCACAGAAAGGAATGTGATGCTGCAGGCAGATTGGAGCAGCCCAAGGAATTTGGGCTTCCTCCTTACGAGCAATGGAGAGTTACTGAAGGCTGTTGGGCAGGAAAGTGACATACATGAAAGGGACCTTTGAGGAAGATGAGGCTGGTGGTAGTGTGTGGCATAGGCTGCAGGAGCATGGCTGCTGACAGAAAGAGCCTGCAGGGGGATATTGCAAGAGTGTATGCAGCAAGAAATGACCACGCCAAGGAAATCGTTTGTAAGGAAACTTGTGGGACAGGACATTGATTTGGGAGATAAAAGGCCAGTGTTCTACTCCTAGAACTAGTCAGCTCTATTTACTAGTTATATCATCTGAGAGAATTAATTAACTGCTCCACACTTTGGTCTCTTCATTTGTAAAATGCTAAGAAGATAAAAAAATACGTTCTATGGATGAAAAAAATCATATAAGAATTGTACTTTCCCTCTCTTTCTTCTCATTTTCATTGCCTCTTCTATTTTTTTTAAAACTCAGACATCTCCTAAATCCTCCTGAAATGATGACATGACAAGAGACCACACTAGGAGAAAGCTCCAAAGCATCTGAGGAAGTCAAGATGTGCTAATGAAACTTCTGACAGATATGTACAGTGTCACTCTTTCTAAGTTGTGTTGTACTATTTCCAATGTCACTTTGACGGCCCCATCAAATGTAAGTGGTTTGCAAGAACAGTTAAAAACATGAATATTTCTCAAGAAAAATTTGTCCTATGAAACTAACAAGAGAAGAAGGTATAGGACAATAAAAGGAAGAGGAGAAGGAAGAAAAGAGAAAGGAGAAGAGAGTGAGGGAAATAGAAGAAGAGAGATAAATTACTGAGCTTCTACTATACCAGGGGCTACATTATCTCATTTAATCCTCTCAACAACCCTAAAGGTAGGGCCTATTATTATCCTCATTTTACAGATGAGAAAATCAAGACTATACGAAGTCAAATAACGTGCCTAAGGTAACACAGCTGGGAGATGAAAGAATGGGAATCCGAAGTCCTGATGCCTGCCCTCAAGAAGCCTATAGTTTATAAAAGGGAAAAAGGTACATATGTGACACAAATGAAACAAGACAGGACAGTATGGAATCAAGGTCCATGTTATATATTACATTACTTATTCAAACATATTCATTCCTGTCCTGCCCTTCCCATGTTTACCCGTGGGCAGAGTATTATCATTAAAAGTTGTCCCTTCAATCTAGATTCTTGGAAGGAGAAGACACCTGGTACCAGCAGATCCCAGCAGATCCAAGGCTACCCTTCAGCCCTTAAGACCAAGAAATAGTTGTTCATTTTTGTAAACCACAGCAGAAACTGACTAATCCAGACCCGAATGTGCAATACTGATACAGGCAGTCAGGAGTCCTGCTAAACTTGATTCCTTTTTCTGTTCTTGCTCAGACAAAAGCAATATCCCCTTGCTTCCTATTTTTGAAGAATACAGACAAAAGTGTTTCTGTGAACTGAATGTTCATTACCTCAAATAGAAATGACTCTTAAATTTTTCTACCATAGTAGTCCTAACAACAGAAGTAGTATAAAAACATTGAGACAAAACAAAACAAGGAATAAAGCACAGAACGCATCCAAAATTATTTCACTCAGAATTACCGTTATTAATAATAGGTGAACTTCACTCCAGGTATCTCTCTCTGTATGTCTGTAGATTAACAGGTAGATGAATGGATGGCTAGTCGGAAATAATTTTATAAAAAGGGGAACACGTGATACCTGAAGAAAACTTCATTTTTCTACCTTATAAGTGATCTGATTCTTCTGCCTAGAAATTTCCCCTACTTCCATTTTAATTTTTAATTTTTTTATACAATACAGTGTTATCAACTATAGTCATCATGTTATACATTATATCCCCAGATCTTATTCATCTTATAGCTGAAAGCTTGTACTCTTTAACAACCTCTTCCTATTTCCCCCGTTTTTTTTTTCCTGAGGAAGACCAGCCCTGAGCTAACATCCGATGCCAATCCTCCTCTTTTTTGCTGAGGAAGATCGGCCCTGGGCTAACACCCATGCCCATCTTCCTCCACTTTATATGGGACGCCGGCAGAGCATGGCTTGACAAGCGGTGTGTCAGTGCGCACCCGGGAACGAACCTGTGAACCCCAGGCTGCCGAAGGTGAGCGAGCGCACTAAACCGCTGCGCCACCAGGCCGGCCCCTCCCCCATTTTTAAGCTTAAAATGCAATCATTTAACCAAGATATAGCTTAGAGTCTATTGTTCCATTATTTCCTAGAACAGAGTATGCCCTTTTAATCCTCGGATTAAGTTCTTTATTTCTTGGAAATTTCCCTTCTTACATCTCCACCTCAGGGATTTCAATGTTCATTCCTACATCACGTTGGACAAATGTGGCACTGTGCCAAAGACAGGCTTCCCAAGACACTCACTGCCTTCTTCAGGGAAGTGGGCTATTAGCACCAGTGTCTCTGGGTTCCTCAATGCCTCTCTGTATATTTCTACTACAGCAAGCGCCCATTTATCCCGCTTTCTCACTTCCCTCTTCCAAAACATTTGACCTCGAGTGGGTAGAAACGAAATGATACTGGTGTCTGACTTCTCCTTTCTCTCTCTCCCCCCGCCTCCTCCTTTCTTCCTCCCTCCTTGCCTTCATGCCTCCAAGAATCTGAAGTTTTTGCTTTTCTTGCCTGTTTCATCAGGACTTCCCTTACCTTCAAGGTGGCATTAATCTTCCCCTTTCTCTAGAGTCACAGTGATGATATGGTTCCAGGAGCACAAGATTCATAACGGGGAATTTTTAAGAATCCACTTCCTTTCCCCAGGCATTCTTGTGAGTGACATCATCTTTAGATCTTGCAACATCTTTAGGTCAATGCCACTGTACTGACATGATGTCCAGAGAAGACGTAGCAGCCTGGAAATCAACCTTCTTAAAAATCATCCAACTTGGGGAAGATTATCCAAAATATTTTACTATGGGAGCAGAAAATGTGGTCTCCAAGTAAACGCAGTGGATCCATGTTTCCCTCTAGGTCTAGGGGAAGGCTCTGGTGCTGATGGGGAAGAACACAGTGAAATGCAAAACCATCGAAAGGCATCTGGAAAACAACCCAGCTCTGGAGAAACCGTGGCCTCATATCCAGGGTAAAGTGGACTTCATGTTTTCCAAGAAGGACTCATTGAAATTCGAGACATACTCCTTGCCAAACAGGTGCCAGCTACTGCCTGAGTTGATGCCATAGCTCCATGCGAAGTCACACAGTCAGCCCAGAGCACATCTCTGGACCTGGGAGGACTTCCTTCTTTCAGCCTTGGGCATCACAACCAAGGTCTCAGGGGCACCACTGAAAGCCTGAGAGATGTGCACTTGACTAAAACTGGAGACAAAGTGGAATACAGCAAAGCCATATTGCAGAACATGTTGAGTATCTTCACCTTCTCCTTCAGGTCCATCACCCAGCAGGTGATTGACAAAAGTGCATCTACACTTTTGTCAATCTACAGCCCCAAAATGCTTGACATTCTTGCTTGCTATAGGGAATCCATAATGCTGTCAAAGTTTGTCTGTGGATTGGTACTCTATTATCAATGGGTACAAGTGGGACCAGACTGTGTCTATGGAGATCAATTTCATCTTTAAAATACTTTCAGACTGGCAATGGTTGGCAGAAACAAATGCAAAGGAAATCAAAAGCTAACGGTAAAAAAATAATCAAGCATACAAGAAAACAAGGCACGATGAGTGAAAACAGCTGAAACAACCAATACACAAAAACATATCTGCAAGATTTCAGATATTTAAATTCACAATACAGAATATAAAATAACTATGATTATCATGTTCAAAGAAATGAAAGACAAATTTTAAAATACCTGCTGGGAACAGAAGACTACTTTCTGAAGAAATTTGTTGTGTTGGCATTAATCATCTTTTATTGCAATTCAATGAGTACGTCAAGCAATTTAGTAGTGTCAAGTTGCCAAGATCTGGAATGCTGAGAAACGGTATAAGGTATGTGCTGAATGGGAAATGATAAGTTGAGAATTACACTTTTCACAGACCTCGGGGGTGTTGAAAGAAACTGTCTGTCACAAAATCCTACTGTCAGGCTGACAAGAGACTTGAATATTTTAAGACTTTAGGGCTTGGGAAAATTGATGCCCTCTTATGCTGCCAATGGGAATGTGAATTGTACCACGTTTCAGGAGGGCCACTTTGGAAGATGCATCAAAAGCCCGAGAACCTTCTCTTTGGCCAAAATGTCCCTTCTAGGAGTTTATCTTAAAGAACCAATTAAGAATGCATGGAAAGATTTAGTTATGAGATTAGAAGCAATATAAATGTTCAAAAATAGGGGATTGTTAAATTGCGCATATCCAAGGGAAAGGAGGAGAGCACTGGGTACTTAGAGAGATGTGCCCAGTGAAACTCACTTTACAACCTACCAAGGCCTAGTCCTGTCACTTCCTCCCCAGGACTGGTGTACTTTTATTTATTTATTTTACTTTTAATTCCTTTAGAAAATCTGGTATAACTTTTATTAGATGTAACTTTAGGCTACTGACTTTATTTAACCTTTCTGAACCCCACTTTTCTTATTTAAATGATGAGGATAGTAAAATCTAACCTGAAGCATTATTGTGAAAAATAAATAGGATAAAATATACAAATTGCTTAATTAGTGTTTGCCTCATATTGGACTCAATAAATGGTAGCTACTTTTAATTTGTTAAAAAAGCAATGTAAAACACAACAAAATAGTATCACAGGAAGTTGGATATTTGAGGGGGAAAATAATTCCTCTACCTTAAATCAATGATTTTATCTTATTTGTTTCGCTTTTAAATTTTGTTCACATTTGCAATTATGGTGTACATTTACTTATTTTTTATATATCACTTATTTATTATTTTAAATTTGAAAGTAATTTCAAAGTTGTAAAATAAAAATAGTACAAGGAACATCCACATACTATTTACCCAGATTATCTATAAACCTTTTACTTCATTTGCTTGTATTTGCTCTCTCACTCCTGTGTGTGTATATATGAGTGTATAATATACATACATACACATATGCACATACACACAGATATATATATGCACACATATAAGCATATATATATATGCATATTGTATTAGTCTACTAGGGCTTCCATAACAAAGTACACAACTGGGTGACTTAGCAGAAATTTATTTTCTCGCAGTTCTGGAGGCCAGAAGTCCAAGATAGAGGTGTTAGCAGGATTGGTTTCTTCTGAAGCCTCTCTCCTTGGCTTGCAGATGCCCATCTTCTCCCTGTGTCTTCACGTGGTCTTCCCTCTGTACAGGTCTGTGTCCTAATCTCTCCTTCTTAAAAGACCAGTCATATTGAATTAGAGCCCACTCTAGTGCCTCATTTTAAGTTAATTACCTCTTTAAAGACCGTAACTCCAAATACAGTCATATTCTGAGGTACCGGAGGTTAGGACTTCAATAGATGAATTTTGGAGTGAAACAGGTCAGCCCATAACACACATATATACACATAGATCTAAATATATGTATAGTGAGAGGGATACACACACATATGTGGGTATGTATGTGAGTGTATATGCACGCATTTGTGTATATGCACACACATATATACGTAAATGATATTTTTTCTGAACCATTTGAGGGTAAGTCACTTACATCATATCACATACATCACCTTTACCCCTAAATATGTCTATTTTCTACTGTTAAATTTGTCTATTTCCTAAAGATAGGAATATTCTCTTGCCTAAACATATTGCATTATCAACTTCTTACAGTCACTCTGATATAATCCTACTCCAACCTTCCGTACTCCAATTTAGTCAGTCAATCTAATAATGTCCTTTATAACATCTCCCCCTCCACCACAGCATAGTGTCCAGGTATTGCATTTAGTTGCATGTGTCTTTATCCTCTTTTTATATGGAATATTTCCACAGCCTTTCTTCATCTTTTATGATACTCACATTTTTAATAAGTACAGTCCAGCTTTTTTTTAATGGAATGTTTACCATTTTTGATTTTTCTGGTGTTTCCTTGTGATAGGATTGAATTAGACTGAGGTTATATATTCTTGGTTGGCATACTGCATAGGTGTGTGTGAGTATATTTTTGTAGATTGTTTCCTTAGAATAAATCCCTAGATATGTGATTATTAGGTTAAAAATAGAAAAGACATCATGATTGTAGGTAGGTTCTGCTCAAATGTTCTCCAAAAAAGAACTTCTCTATGGTTGGATTCTGATGGGAAATGCTGAGTAACTTATGCTCTCAGATAACTAATTAAATATCATTCTAAACAATACGCATTAGCAATTAATATATAATTTGGAAAACAAATGAAAATATGAATTATTTAAGGTAAATTATAATTGGATACTTTAGAGGATGTTTATTTCCATGTTTTCCAATGTCAAAAGAATTGCCATCTTAATGAAATATACAAAAATTTTTCAAAATGTGGACATGTACCTGGAGGATATGAGATAATTCATCACATCATGACAGAATTGTCGCCTTTTCACTTCTCCATTTGATTACATGGAGGAAAGTCTCCATTTGGTACTAGTATGTTTTTAACACCATTAATCTCCTTTTTAACAAAGAGAGAGCCAGGCCTTAGGCTCAGAGCCTTGGGAAGGCAATAGAATCGAGGTAGAATATAATACATAATTATATTTGTGATTACCTTTTAATTATGAGAAGGGACTGATTTTCTACTTATAGTCATGCTATAGCATTTCTTTTTAAAAATTTAAGTTCAAAAATTTCAATTTATAGAAAATATTAAGTATATATCATATATGGAAGCACAAATAGAGAAACCTGGAATCGAGAAGGACTGAAATTTGAGAAATGGTGACATAAGGAAAGAGATTGAGCCCAGGGAATTGACTGCTAACTCCTGTGATCTCCAGCAGAACGTACTTGTTCCTAAGGAGACTAGCATAGTTAATTTACATTGTAAGAATTTGGTACATTTGACTTTTTCCATGATTTGGAAGTGGTTTTAACAAACATTGCCCGCTAGCTATGGTCTACCTGTAATTCCATTACTCTATAAAGTCAATAGGCCTGAAGCAGAGGTATTATGGAATATTTAATAATTTTCTTGAAAAAGGAATGGACCATTTTAATCTTTAGTTGACAAAGAGAAGTCTTCCTTTATCACTTATTATGTACCAATGTAGTGGGCACTGTACGTGATTTTCCCAGTAATCTTCACAACAGTACATGGGATGAAGAACATAATGCCCATTTTAGAGATAGGGCTCAAAGAAGCTCAAAGAACTTCTCAACATGAGATAGAAGGCAAGAGTAAACGCGAAGTTCCTAGTGTTACGTCTGGCCCATGTAGCAGCTACTAAATAGATGGTAGTCGTCATTATTGTCATAGTAACAGGCAAGCTCAGGATTTAATCTGAGGTCTGCTCAATTCAAGCCCATGCCTTTTTATAACGCCATGCTGGGCCCTGGAGAACTGCAAAAAAAGAAAACAGATAACTTAAAGATAACTCAAAACAGTGTTAAATCCATGTATAATTCACTCAACAGACCTTTCCTGTCTATTACGTCCCAGATGCTATGAAATGAGCCTAGTCATTCCACGTACCTTTACGCTGCTTGGGATCCCACAGGTTACCACAGTGCCCTGTTCTTCCCTCTCAAACCCAGTGCATTGTAATTTCTGAGTTAATGTCTATCGTCTGTGCTAACGAGTAAACTCTTTGTAGGAATCATGTCAACTGTGATGACCACTTTATCTCCAGTATGTATCATAGTGACCAATATATAAGCTTAAATATTTGAATTGGAAAAAGTTGACATAAAAATCAGTGTAAACATATATATGTTAGCTTTATTAACATTTCCCTCCAAGAAACTTTCAAACTTTAAAAAAAGCCTCCATTTTATATATATGATCCCAGTTATGTTAAAAAAGAAACAAAGGCTGAAGGAAATTTCTCAAATTTCTTTGTGGGTAAGTGGGATTATCAGTATTTCTCACAACACTCTCCGTATTTTCTATGTTTTTTTTACATTTATAATAGTAGAAAGGAGAAAATGAAAATCTACTAATGCCAAAAAGTAACCTGTCAAGTCTAAAAAAGCTGAACATAAAAGTACACCTTTATGTGTAGAAAAATACAGATATACTGTATAAAAGATATAGCATCATTTATAATCACCACTAACAAGACCTACATGCTTCCATTCTCCTTGTCCCTCTCCTACAAACTGAAGGGTTCGTGTAAGCAGGGGCCTTAAGGACAGCATGCCCTTCTCCCAAATTCTTGGGCAGAATTAGGAGGTGGTAATTAGACTGCATATGGAATCCCCAGAACAAAAGCGGGGCGTAGCTGGGCGAGGTCGCCCTCTCGTGGGGAAGTAAGAAAATGCAACCACCCCAAACCATCTTGGCTGGATCGTCAAGAGCACTTAAGGCTCTTAGGGCAAAAGGTATTCGCTGAATGGTGGCCTCTGATTTTTAGTTTCATGTTTAGATAGCAAAACTCATTTCTCTATTTGGCCTGAGGATAGTATATTGGAGAGCCACTAACCTACGTCTTAGGAGACCTGGGTTCATTTTTACTTTCATGAAGAAATAAGAACATACTTCTAAAAGTCGTAATGTGCTGATAGGCTGTTATAGGTTTGGGAATAATGAATTTTTGAAGCTGAAGGTCATTTTGGAAGTTGAAGTGTAAATGTTAATTTTTGAAAATATTGAGTACGTGTTTAAAATCTCTGAGCCTCAATTTCTCATCTGCAAAATAGAGTAATAGTACCTCATAATGTCATTTTGAAAATAACGTGAAAAAATGCAGTTATTTAGCATAGTGCTCAGCAGACAGTAAATGCTTTTATAAATGACAGCCATTATTTTAGCTTTTACTCACATTTCATAATCTTTGCAGTAATCATTTTACTTTGTGGAACAACTTCTCCAGTGTTTACAAAAAAGAACTCTAAGGAATCTTAGAGATTGCATCTAAGAAAAACGCATGTATTTAAAAAGAACGATATATGGCTAAAAAATATATTATAAACGGAGACTTGTTCACTGAAAAATTGTTTATTAAAGTGTTAATGTTTTATATAGTTGGTTCAATATTTGTGTAATTTAAAATCCCGAGTTGCCCCTGGTTGATCGAGATACAATACAAGCATGTGTAAGAACCACTATACTCTCTGATACTTAATATAACTAGACTTCTCTTTCATTTGTCAGATAAATAAAACATTAACCTTTCAAAGTTATACCTTTACAAGTTCACGAATTCCTATTTTTGAGTTTTTTTAAATTATATTTTAAATCTTCTTAAGAGGAAGCCAAAACCCCCAAATCAAAAGTCTTAATCTGCCTTTCACAATATCTATATATATCAAATCATCACGATGTATACTTTTTTTTTTTTGAGCCTGGGACTCTTGCAGGTGCTTTTTTTTTATATATAATTTTATTTATTTATCTATTTTTCCCCCAAAGCCCCAGTAGATAGTTGTATGTCATAGCTGCACATGCTTCTAGTTGCTGTATGTGGGACACAGCCTCAGTGTGGCCAGAGAAGCTGTGCATCGGTGTGCATGTGGGATCCGCCAGCAGCAGAGCGCGCACACTTAACCGCTAAGCCACAGGGCGGCCCGATGTATACTAAATATCTTACAATTTTGTCAGTTACACCTCAATGAACCTGAAAAAAAAGACTGAAACCTCACGTGCGCGCGCACACACACGCACACAGAAAAAGCCTTAACTGGAACCAACATTGAGAAGTAGAGCGATGGAAGATCATTTATTCATCACACAGAACAAAAATACAGAATATATTTATTAATTTATTTTCCCCTAAAGAGAATATACTTTCTATTTGGAGAAATAAAAGATTAGTTGTCAGGAGTTGCTTTTGGAGAATGATCAATAAGCGCCTTATCAACAGTCGGATATTGATACCAGGGACCATCGCCTCTTGCACGCATTAATCTTCGTACTTCCAGCTCCTTTAACCTGTAACAAATGGAATAGCAATACTGTGATTCCAGCATTTCCAATTACAAATTTAATAAATTATCTCCATAAAGGATAACCACTAGAGGGCCAGCCCGGTGGCGAAGCACTTAAGCGCGCAGGTTTGGAACCCAGGCGCGCACCGATGCACCGCTTGTCAAGCCATGCTGTGGCAGCGTCCCATATAAAGTAGAGGAAGATGGGCACAGATGTTAGCCCTGGGCCAGTCTTCCTCAGCAAAAAGAGGAGGATTGGCATCAGATGTTAGCTCAGAGCTAGTCTTCCTCACAAAAAAAAAAAAAAATAACCACTAGAGAGTCTTTAGCTTTTATATAAAGTATAATGTCCCTCCACAGATCCATGTGTATGCATATAGCGGATATACACCTATAAGCAAAATTTGGGACTTATTTTTTACTTTTATTATCTTGCTTATGTAGTTAGCCATCAAATACTGTTTTAATCACCAAAACATCACTTGAATTGAGGATTGATTCTCGCCCCTGTCTCTGCTCTTTGTCTGGACAGATCACTTTCATTTGAATAGTGGTAATGCGTTGCCTGTCTTCCTGCCTTTTAGATGTTAGAGCAGTGTCGCTTACACAATGCCTACCATTATGGCCACAGTGCTAGGAATTAAAAAAATGAACAAGGCTTCTTGGAAGAGCTCACATGCCTTATCTATACTGGCTGTCCATCACATTAGGACAGAAAACCTCTCAAGAGCAGGAATGATATCTTACTCACCAGCCACCAGCATCATACTGTGCCTGGTCAACATCAGACAGACAATCAATACTTGTAAAGAAAAATCAGGACTAAGAAAAACAGTCTCCAACTCTAAGATCTACTTACCTGTCCTCATCCTTCTTCACAAACTGTATAATCTGTATTGTATAAAGATACTCTCCTTCTTCCACATCCAAGCCTTTCCACAAACTACCACACATTCCTGAAATAGTCCCTCTCCATCGAACCTTTTACTTTCCATTTTTATAGACTACATATTAACTTTTTCATATGACTGGAAATTAATCACAGTTTAAGAATTCACTTTACTAACCTTAACCAGCTCACTAACTCTATCTATGAGAGATGACATACTTTTGTGATTGTGGATCTATCTTTTGTTTTTTTTTAATTTAAAGCTATTTTATTTATTTATTTATTTATTTAATTTTCCTGTGTGAGACTTTTGGTACAAGTTTTATTGGTTACAAATGGGCAATAGCACATGGTAACATTTTTTAACTGAGGTAACATTGGTTTATAACATTATATAAATTTCTAGCAATATTTATCTAAAATGTAAACATATAACATTTGGCCACTGCTAGGAATTTATACTGTATACTGTATACAATGTATACTCCAGATACATTGAATAAACATGCAAAAATATATGTATGAGGATATTCACTACAGCACTATGTATAATATCAAAAAACTTGGAAAGAACCTAAGTACCAACAATAGAGGACTGGTTAAAAAAATTAAGGTACATCCATCCAGTGAAATATATTATGCAGCCATTAAAAAGAATGGGTTATATGCTATCATAGAAAGACCACCAAGATATATTTAAGTGAAATGAAGACAAGGCACAGAACAGCATTTATAAGAGGATTCCATTTGGGTTAATATATTTTTTAAATGATATACAAAATATATTTTTTAATGCATAAAGTTTTTTCTAGGAACATATATAAAAATTCCTTAAATAGTGGTCACCTCTAAGGATGAGACTTGGCGCAGGAGGAAAAAGAAATTGGGGAGGGAGGGAAGAGGAAGACTGCCTTGCACTTAAGAGTAGGACATTTTTAAAAAGAATTCCTTTTAATCTGTCGGATATTATCTCCTAATAGCCTCCTAGTCTCCAACTCAAAATCTCCACTCTAGACAGACTAATTCTCTCCCCATTGTCCTCCTTTTACATAGAGCATTATAGATATTGAAATAGGTTTATTAAATTTTTTCCTGTGGTTTGCAACCACAGGAATGGATTTTCTTCCCGGCCCTCCCCCTCCTTTTTTTTACCGTAAGTCAGCCTTTTCAGCTTCAATTTGAAGGATAGCCAGTGTTTTTTCATAATTCTTTTCAGGACCATCAAAGAAAGTTCGGGCAATCCATCTTGATATAGGATGCTACAAGAGAAAATTTGTTTAAAATTAGTTTCTGAACAGTACTTTGCTATTCCAGTTTACTATTCTTTAAAATGACCATCTCAGGTAAACCAATAACACTTACAATGTGCCAACTACTTTATATATATTTCAAATAATTTTAATCCATTGGGTGGATACTATTTTTGTCCCCATTTTATAGATGAGCAAATTGCACAAAGTTATACAGTTACTACGTGGCAGCATCTGGACTCAAACAGGGTCTGTGTGACTCCAAAACCTATGCTCTTTCCCATTACACTACACTGAGTATCTTAAGTGGCAGATTTAAAAGCCAAACCCAGGGTTTAGTGAACCAAAAATGGAGCCCTTTCTATCAGTTAGCAAAGATAAACTAATTGTATGGCTTACCTTAAGATTTAATAATGAAGTATTTCTTTTCTAAAATATAATTCATTTAGATAATAAAACATGATGGGATATACTCTAATCAATGCATTCTCGATACAACACTTGTAAAGACAAGTAACAGAATTAATTTTGGGTTTTAGTAGCAGTGAGTGTGGTAAAATGACTAACAGTGCAGGCTGTGGAGTCAAGACTGCCTGGTTCAAACACCGGCCCTATCTCTTGGACTGGTCACTTACCCTCTTTTAAGCCTCAGTTTCCTCATCTCTAAAGTGGGAATACTAATAGCACCTTTTACATGGAATGAGATAATATTTGCAAAACACTTATCATAGTGCCTGCTACACAGTAGATGCTCAATAAATGACAGCTAGCATTAGTATTGGTAAAATCTTTCCTATGGCACCGAACTAAGGATAAATTCTGACTGTTACTCTGCTAGCTTGAGAACACACTACAAAGTCTTTCTTTAAAAAACCGTAAAGCTTAAAGTAATAAAACAATGAAGAAAATTACCAAAAGAAGTTGCTTATAAACAGTGAGCACAAAATGTATCATCTACTCGATATCAAAAATCGAATATAAAACTATTATCATAATTGCTAAATTAAGACATTAACCATTGCACTGAAAGACACCTAACAGAAAGTAACGTTCAATGACCTACACCAACCTTGAAATATTCCCAGTGTTCTGGGACATAGCCTTCTGGAATTTCTGCTAACTCAGCTTCACCTAATAAGAGAAAATAGCGATGTTCAACTTTAGTATCAGGAGTTGATAATGTTAATTCTTCACTCTTTAGGTAAGAAACCAAGTCTTGTGGTTTTAAAGGATCTTTTGTTTGTACAAATGAAGTTATCTAATATTTTAAATTCACTTCAATCTGGTTGAAAATCAATTCATTTGTTAGATATTTTTTAGATGTTTTCTTTGTGTCAGGCATTGTCTATAGGCATTATATGTATTCCCCATTTTGTTTTCATATGGTGTATCAAGGTACAATAAAAGACATATTAAAAAAAAGACATTATTCCTTCTGGTTTTCCCTATACCTACTAGACAAAACATTTTAATATTCAAGATGTTAGAAAGACTTTGAGCAGAACTTCCCATGAAAATCTAATGTTCACTGTCATTCCCAATTCCACTCTTTTTCAGAAGATTGTAATTCTCTATGTTCCAGGATAGATAAAACAATTCTTCCATCCCTTCGCCTCTCTTCCACGTCTATCTCTTTCTAGTTTCCTTATTCAGACTTGTCAAAGCTGGCTTTGGGAAATGAAGAGGAGGAAAACAAGGCTTTCTGAAGCCTTTTATGTGGCCTCTACAGAGTTGGTGACCTTAAAGGTTTTTGGAGGGAAAAAAAAAAAAAAAACATTGCAGATTAAGATTTGGTTATTTTAAAATAAATTCCCATGCTTATGTTTATTTTATTATTTAAAGAAGTTTGCCTTATACTATCCATAATTTTTTTTTATTAATGTACATAGGTTTTAAAAATTTACCAATTTGGTGGCGGGGGGTGGTACTTACCAATGAATACGTTCACCAGAGTTATGCCAATTGCTACTGGAATCCCAGTCAACAAAATGTAAAATTTCTGTTAAGATTAAAAAAAAAAAAAGTTTTCACATAACCATTTCCTAACTCTTTCCTCACCCTCAAATTTCCCTCAGGACATGACTTCCTTATATTTCTTGTAACATAAACCTGCCAAATTGGAGATGCAGTATCATATTATTTATTTCTGTGATTTTCTTTTGCTCTAGCTTTTAGATGCCTATATTTAGCACCAGAAATGAAAGAAAAAAGTAAGGATTAATTGTACAAGTATAATACAATATATATTTAAGTGATTTTTCATTTTTTGGTTGAAGCAATGCAATAAAAGTTAGAACTTTTTGTATTAAGAAGAAAAGCATAAAAACATTAGGATGATTTCAACCACTGCACAGAGTTTGCGTTGGTCATCACAAGAAAAGGGGGAGCTCAACCAAGGGGTTGAAGAGGGGCAGTAAGCACAATGGGCAGGCAGGAGAAGGTCTAGACGGCAGCCAGTGCTCAAACAGCGGGTCAGAGCTTCAGGACAGCGGCAGACAGTCCAGACAATCTTCCCTCCTCTAAGCCTCTAATTTTCCTTATAGAGCCTTAAGTTACAAATATATCATCAGTACCCCGCTTCAGTCTCTGAAATCAATGCTCCTGAACAAGACAGAAATAAAAAAAATCATATCCCAAAATAGTGAAGTTACTTAAAGTCTTTCATCGAGTTCTTTGGCAACTTAAAGAACATTTTAGTAATACAAATAATTATCCCCAAATGAATCGTTTTCAAAGTTTTATGATTTATAGATTTTTTTTTTTTTTTTGCAGGGAACACAGATTATATTTCAAAACCCCATAATCTTGAGAAGAAAGGAAAGGCTCAATTTTTACCCCCAATATGGATGAATCCTTTTTTTGAAGAAGGAAATGTTCACTAATTTAAAAAGAAATTCAGTAACAAATTAGACCTTACTACACAATTTCAATATCTTTTGAGAAAAGAAATATGAATTTACAAAATAAAATCTTTTATAAAATAAAAGATGTTTTCTAAACAGGCAAAAAAAAATTCCTATTGGTATGTAAAGAGTTTAATTCCACAAAATTTTTAACTCACCATTAAACTCAAAAAACGCCTGTCATAGAATCCAGAAGGCTTGATGATAAACAGTCTTTTCCCATGGTCTCCACTGTGTCGCACAGGAGCTGGAAATATTAAATTACCCTGTTATATACAAGGTTCATATGGGTATACTGCTACATTCTGAGATAAAATCAGATTGTAAGAAAATGTACATGCATACATATTTAATATGAATTAATATAAAAAAAGTATGCTTCTTTATTTGAGTACTAAAGGCAGGGCAGATAGGGTATCTTTAAACAGACTGATGTACTGTTGTAAACTACAGCTCTCCTCATTTTTATTCATTGTTAAAGCAATATCTAAATAACTGAATTTGTTTCTATAGCAGGCAGGGAGGTCAGATACTCTTGGTGGGCTACTTATCTTTGTTTACCTCTATAATAAATATTTGCTAATGCTGCAAAAGAAATAAATTTAATTTAAATTATGCCATTTCATCTAATGAGGCAATATACGTCAGGGACTTAACTGTAAAATAGGTGGAAAGATATTTATTCAACATATCTGCAGCACCTGTTCAAAAGTAAACACTAATATATCTTGAAAAAATCCCTTTGTAAGCCATTTCTGATTGTGAATCTCCTCCTCTTCAAATCCTCCCCCAGATTGTATTTAATAAGCTTCAATGGAGATACACAGAGGCAAAATTCCACTTCTGGATCTTCTTTCTATACTATTTCCCTTTCTTGGAAGTCTGGAAGGATCACTACAGGCACTCTAAGCCCTTTCTGCTGGAAGCAGGAAAGGACCTAACTGAGGGTTACCATGTTTCTGCTGTGTAAATGCAGTCAAGGAAATTTCACATGGGAGTCACTGCAGATTAAAAAACTAATTTACCATTAAAGGAATTTCAGTCAAAACACATGTCAGAAAGATGTCTATCCTTTATTTAAATCAAGCTTAAATGTCTGGAATGCCCTCCACTCTCCTGAAGTCTGCTCTTTAGGCCCAGATGACATCTTATCTTCCAAGAAACCAGCATTCTTCCCAAGGAGATGAGATCTCTCCTACCTTTGAATTGCTGTACAGTAGTCTCCCCTTACCCGCGATTTCACTTTCCAAGGTTTCCGCTACGCAAGGTCAATTGCGGCCCGAAAATATTAAATGGAAAATTCCAGAAAGGAACAATTCGTAAGTTTTAAATTGCGTGCCATTCAGAGAAGCAGGATGAAATCTTGCATCGTCCCTCTCCGTCCCAGGTTGAATCACAGCTTAGTCCGATGGATCCATGCTGTATACACTACCCGCCCATTGGCCACTTAATAGCTGTCTTGGTTATCAGATCAACTGTCACAGTATCTCTGTCCTTGTGTTCAAGTAACCCTTATTTTACTTAAAAATGGCCCCAAAGTGCAAGAGTACTGATGCTGGCAATTCAGATAAGCCAAAGAGAAGCAGTAAAGTGCTTCCTTTAAGTGAAAAGGTGAAAGTTCTCGACTTAAGGGAAGAAAAAAAATCACATGCTGAGGTTGCTAAGATCTACGGTAACTTTTATTAAAATATAGTTATAATTGTTCTATTTTATCATTAGTTATTGCTATTAATCTTACTGTGTCTAATCTATAAATTATACTTTATCATAGGTATGTATGTATAGGAAAAAACATAGTATACACAGGGTTTGGTACTATTCATGGTTTCAGGCATCCACTGGGGGTCTTGGAATGTATTCCCCTCAGATAAGGGGGAACTACTGCACCCTATTGTAAAACAATTATTCATGTCATTAAATGTGCTAGATAATTGTTATTACTATTAACTGTCCTAAAGTATACTTCACAGCACTAAACTCTCTGCAAATATTTTGAGACTTCATGATTTGTTTTTGATATAATAGGGCAATCTGCTTACAATTGTGGGAGATCAAGATTTGGCCAACCTGAAATATGTCTCTTTACCTTGATTGTTTTCTCTGACGGACATTTGACCTCCCCCACTAACTGCCTAAAGAATTTAACATAGAAGACCTGTTCCAGGAAGGAGTTACTGTCATATGATGGCCGTAATATAATTTAAAATAGATGTTACAATAGAAAGGCACCAACAGGGCCCTCTTATCAAAAATTCTGTCTCTTGCTGGCCACATTCTCTAGGTGGCCCTGCTAGGAGTTGCCAGACAAATATTTACATTTACAAGGGAAATTGCCATTTGTAAAGGTATCTCCCTCTCTGTACTGGGAAGAGGGGGGATGACCTCATCTCTAAAAACTTATCAGTGTGAAAGGTGAGGCCTTAAATCTGCATAATAACCTTACTCTTGTTTACTGTGCTTTTCTGGTAATCTCCCATAACTGACTCCCCCCACCCCCAAGAACCTCCTTTGTCTTTGGCTGAAGATGGTATTTAAGATAAGAATCTCTGCTATTGTGCTGAGAAACTCAGTTTCCCTGGTTTCTCCCATGTATACACGTTATTAAATTTGGTACTATTTTCTCCTGCTAACCTGTCTTTTTTTTTTTTTTTTTTAAGATTTTATTGATTTTTTGCCCCCAAAGCCCCAGTAGATAGTTGTATGTCACAGCTGCACACCCTTCTAGTTGCTGTATGTGGGACTCGGCCTCAGGCTGGACAGAGAAGTGGTGCCTCAATGCGCACCCGGGATCCGAACCCGGGCCGCCAGCATCGCAGCGCGCGCACTTAACCACCAAGCCACAGGGCCGGCCCTAACCTGTCTTTTTAATTATTTGGCCAGCCAGAAGAACCTTAAGGGAAAAGGCGGAGGGGGATTCTCCTTCTTCCCCGACACAATCTAAAAATATTAGAGTGAACATTAGCTGAACAACAGATGACTGCCAGGATTTCTGGAACTCAGATCCTCCTGCCTCCAAAATAGGTATCTTTTACCACTCTCTAAAGCCTGGAATTTCTCAATTAGGTATTCATTAATTATGTGGAACTAAGGTTTCAATAACCAATTTTTTTAAATGCAAATAACCTCCAGAAAGTTCTGTTTCTGAAAACTGTGATATTTGTGAGGATCAAATAAGACAATGTAGGATTTCTTTGAGTCTCCAAGACAACAATCAAAAATTGGTCATTTTCCTTTTTTTTTAATTTAATTTAATTTTTTTCCCCCAAAGCCCCAGTAGATAGTTGTATGTCATAGCTGCACAACCTTCTAGTTGCTGTATGTGGGACGCGGCCTCACCATGGCCAGAGAAGCGGTGCGTTGGTGCGCGCCTGGGATCCGAACCCAGGCCGCCAGCAGCGGAGCGCACACACTTAACCAGTAGCCACGGGGCCAGCCCGAAAATTGGTCATTTTCTTTCCCATTCTCAGACTATTCCCAGTTAATGGCACCACCAACTCAATTATCCAAGCTAAAAGTCTGTCATCTTCCTTGCACTTACCCCTCATTCATCAGTTGTCAAGGCCTCTTGATTCTAAAATTCAAACTTTCCATTTCTTTCCATGTCCTCTTTATCTCACTGGGTTAAGTAATCGACATCCCCTATAAGTCATCCAATATGCAGAAGCATCTTCCTATTTTTTTTTTTTTTGTGAGGAAGATCGGCCCTGAGCTAACATCTGCCAATCCTCCTCTTTTTGCTCAGGAAGACTGGCCCTGAGCTAATATCCGTGCCCATCTTCCTCTACTTTATATGGGACGCCGTCACAGCATGGCTTCACAAGCGGTGCATTGGTGTGCATCCAGGATCCGAACCCCAGGTCGCCACAGCGGAGCGCATGCACCTAACCACTATGGCACTGGGCTGGCCCCTGGAAGCATCTTCCTAAAACACACTACTGATGTCGCTCTTCGGCTAAAACACTGCTGTCTACAAAATAGTTAAGATACTTTGGCTTTGCATTCAGTCCTCCCTTCCCCCAATTTGGTCCCAACTTCCTTTTTTTAGCCTTCTCTCTCAACACCTACATATCCCAAGAGCCCCATATTCAGATATATTAGAAAACATATCCTTTACTTATCTGCCAATTGCACCTGTTAAAACTATCCCCAGAATCCAGTTAAAACGCCCCATCTTCCATGTCTGAATTAACTCCACACCACTTTGTCTATATAATCATTTTAATACTCCTCTCAGTTTTTTTAAACCATAATATGCACACATCAGTCTTCAACATTAAAGTTCCCCACAGCTGAGGGGAGAACTTAACCTATTCTGGAATCACTTGATATTTGACATTTAATAAATAATTTAATTAAATAGAATACTTTTATCTGCTTATTTTCTGAGAAAAGTTTTCACTTAGGGTGAATGAAGATAACATGACAGTAGTAAATGTTTAAGAAAAGTGTGGCCACAGGGCCCTGCAGAAGGCTAATGTCAGGTGCTGTAGATTTTTCCCACTCACTATTCACAACTACCTTATGAGGTAAGTTAAAATTATCATCCTCTTTCTCTCTCTCTTTTTTTTACTTTTCTTATGGTAAGAGACAAGTTCATTTCAAAATGACATTTCCAGAAAGATGAAAAATTCTGCAGAAATACATTTCAGGGTTATAAATACTTGTCAATAGGAAAGAGATTAGTTTTACTTTATTGCCCTGTCAAGTCAACAGAATATAAGCACACTTATAATAAACATCCTCTTTTTTAAAAATGAAGAATTGCAGGTTCTGAGTAATTAAAGTGCTTTCCACTTAGCTTCCAAGATGTAATGACCCAAGGTCACACCGGTACTAAACTCTGGAGACAGGATTTGAACCTAGGCAGTCTAGCTCCAGAGGAAACAAACAAGACAAGGTTCTCCACTTTGCTGGATCTTACATTCTTGTAGTAGCAGACATAAACAATAACAGATTAAAACCTTTCATTCCACCGCGACAGATAAGGCTTCACATGCAAAATACCTCTGAGAGCAGGTACACAGCTGAAACACAGTAACCTTCAGTAGAACTAACAGCTTCTTTCCTGCTTCTAGTGGAAAGGAATAGATTCTCTGTAATTATTGTTCTGGACTTCCAAGAATGGAGAACAGTGTATAAAGAGGATCTGGGGGTGAAATTTTACCTCAGTTTATCTCCAGCTAGGCCTGATTAAATACTATCCAGAGGAATATTTGAAGAGGAGGATTTTTGTAATCATAAATGGCTTACAAGGGGATTTTATCAAGGAATGTTAGCAAATGTTGCTTTTTTTTGGTGAGGAAGATTGGCCCTGAGCTAACATCCGTGCCAATCTTTCTCTATTTTGTATGTGGGATGCCTCCACAGCATGGCTCGATGAGCAGTGTGTAGGTCCATGCCCAGGATCCAAACCAGCGAACCCCAGGCCGCTGAAGCAGAGCCCGAGAATTTATCCACTACGCCACCCAGCCAGCCCCACATGTAGCTTTTTAACAGGTTCAAATTCCTGCTGAAACTCTGTTGAATACCACTGGTCCTTTTCCATCATTTTTCCAGCAAGTCCTTATGTACAATGCCTCATAATGTGAAGTGACATAATTCAAATTAAATTGGGAAAAGGCAAGAGGAGTAAACAGAAAAAGATATTTTCAGGTTGAAGAAGATCTTTTTTGGCTTTAAAGTCAATTTTACTTCCTCTCCACATACTTGTATTGCATAGGGCAAACAGCTTAGAAGTATATCTTTGATCAAGAGGATTAAATGAAGTAATACCTTTAAAATCTTAGAATGGTGCACGGCACATAATAAGTCCTCAATAAATGCTAGCTGCCATTATTATTATTAAATTTAGTACAGTAGCACATTATTTTTGTAATACTTGAGTCACAGTTTCCTCATCTGTAAAATGGGGATAATAATGTACTTACTTTGCAGAGTCTTGGAAAGAATAAAATAGACTGAATACAAAGCATTTGATGCTTTGCTATTATGATTACTTATTTCCCTAGAATTCAACCCAGTCTCCTATGGGCTCCAAATGGCCCTCCCGTCAGTGCATTATGACCTTCCTAGGATCTAAGGTCTTTTCTTTCATGAGTCTTTTCCTCGCCAAGAAAACATTAAAAATTATTATTTATGACTGGGTTGACATAAAACGAATACAATGCAGGCTGGATCCATTATCCCATATTCCTTAACATTATAGGTTTTTTTCTGATTTTAAAAGAAAACATTTTCGTGGACCCCTAAAAGTATCATGTAGGCACTGCCCCTACTGGATGAGTTAGCCCTGAGCCTCTCCACCTGTCTACATACTACTTAGCATCAGTGGGCTCCTCAGCAACGTGACTTTCCATTTTGCGGGACTAGAACCTCATGCAGGTGGAACGTGCAAAGAATCCGGTGCCTGAGAAACATGGGTCTCACCTCTATGCCTTTCTAACCTCAGTTTCATCCGCAAATTATCACCAGTTGGGATGGCTGAATGGCAAAGTGTTTCACAAATGCTAATTAATAATTTAAACCCGATCGATTTGATTACTTTAGGAAAACCCTCAATCTCCTCAGGTAGCCCATGCTCTGTCTCTCTGAAGCCCCACGCCCGCAATTTCTTCCGGCTCCCTCCAAATCCCACCAAGGTCACCCGGGAACAGTCCTCCTTCCTTCACCCCGCAACTCCTGAGTGCACTTTCTCCCAAAACCAGCACCCACCGACAGTCTTCGGAAAGCCACGGGTGAGGAAGCCCCCGAATCCAAGTCGAGAGCCAAGGCGGCGACCAGATAGAGAGGCCACCGCAGTGACCGCAGCCCTCTGCAATAAACTCATGCCCGCCATGGCTACTGCGGGCAATACAAAACCCGGGTGGATAACGGGAGCCGAGAGAGCCAATTTACCAACGAGCGCGAAGGCGGAAGGTGGCCATGTTGCGTGAGGGCAAAGCCAATGCCGCTTCTCTGCATCCGGTCGGCGTGAGACGCCGGAAGTGACGTCCCTGTTGGCGGAAACATGGTTTGCTTACGCGAAAAAATGGCTGCGGCCTGTTTGGCCGTTGTTTGCAGAAGAGTCTCAGCAGTCCTGAAGGCTTCCAGGCCGTTAATAAGTCCTCAGGCCCCTGCTGGCACAGGGTAAGTGATGTGAGGAGTAGGTTTGTCCACCTCTCCAACTTTCGACCTTGTTTGGTTGCCAAGATGCTGAGAACAGCTCAAGGATGGAAAGGCCGCCGGGATGGCTGAGCTCGAACCCACCTTTGTGAGGAGTGAATGACTTTGGAGAAGTCGCCCACCTCCGACATTTCCGTTCCTTCCTCAAACATTTTGTTGTCACCTACTGTGGACCAGACAGTACTTGGGGTCTGTAGATGCCCAGTATTTGTTGAACTAAACCTAGAGGTAGAGAGCATCCTGTTTGGCTCGGTGAGTTGGGAGGAACGTCACTGAAGAGCTTTAGACTAGGAACTGAAGGCGGTGTCAGATTTGGATGGATAAAGAATAGGCCTTTGTACTTCCACAATCTGGCACAAAGAAATTGTTAAGTAAATATTGAGTGAATACATGAAAGTAGCCAAATGAACGGGAAGTCGCCCTGCAGGTGTGAGAAAGGAACATCCTATACATGGTGTTCCTTATTTCTGGAAAGATAGCTTGTCTTCTGGACAGACTGATCATTTTTGACTTTAGGGTTATATGGTTTCCTCCCTTTTGTTGGCTTTTGTTTATAATGAGTTGAATTTTATAAATAGTTGGGTATGTCAGATTTTTATTTTAGAGAAAGTAATGTATGTGCTCGTGAATCCAGCACAGACAATTATTTATCTATTCTGTGCTACAATATTATTACTTATGCCAACCTCAGAGATAAGCAATATTTTTGTTGTTTTGCAGAAGCTTAGAGGTTGTAACTTGATCAAGGTGGCAAACTTTAATCGTCTCTTCCATCTCATCATCCTTTTCCCTTAAAAAATTAATTTTAGATTTTTTTATTATTATTGTAAAATGAATATTTGTTCATTTGCAGACACTTTGGAAAATAGGGTATTTTGAAGACAAAAGTAAAAATCAACTATAATTGTACCACTCAGAGATAAACAGATTTCCTTCCATTCTTTTTAACTTTGCATATATACACATACTTGTAATTTTAAAATAAAATCAGGATTGTTTACATATACGCATTTTTGTGCTCTACCATTGTTTCCTCAACTTTCAAACCACCAGAAATTTTGTAAGAGTAGTACAAAGAATAGCCATATACTCTTCACCTATATTAACCAATCCTTAGCATTATGTCATGTTTTCTCTATCTCTTTATATCCATAGCTGTTTTTTTTCTGAACTATTTGAGGCATGTCAGAATTGTAAATGTCATGACACTTCAGCATATGTCTCCTTATAACATGAACATTGTCTTAATAACCACAGTACTACAATAATCACACTGGGGAATTTAATATCGATCCACTACTATTATTATGCTGCTGTTATCTAGCGTACAGTCCAAATTCAGATGTCCTCAATTGTCCTGGTAGTTTCTTTTTTTTCTTTCTTAACTTTTTATTCAGGGTCATATCAACGATCGTTTATTGCATTAGCTGTCACATCTCTTTTAGTCTTCTTTAATCCAGAACAGTTCCTTTTTTTCTCTTGCATGACATTGACATTTTTAATAGTTTTTTGTTTGTTTGTTTTGTTTTTCTGGTGAGGAAGATTGGCCCTCAGCTAACATCCCTTGCCAACCTTCCTCTTTTTGGTTGAGGAAGGTTGCTGCTGAGCTAACATCTGAGCCTGTCCTCCTCTATTTTGTATGTGGGACGCGGCCACAGCATGCCTTGATGAGTGGTGTGTAGGTCTGTGTCCGGGATGAGAACCTGCAAAACCTGGGCCCCGAAGCAGAGTGCACAAACTTAACCACTACGCCACCGGGCTGGCCCCTGACATTTGTAATAGGATCAGCCTTTTTAGAATATCACTGCATTTGAATTTGTGTGATTGTTTCCTCGTGATTAGATTCAGGTTAAATTTTTTTGGTAAGAATACAATGCCTGTGATGCACTTCACTATTGTGTTTTAAATTAATTCCCCAGGTCATTAAATATTCTTTGAAAACGTGATTTTTAAATTACTGCATAATAGATTATCATGCAGATCCACAATAATTTTCTTAACCATTCCCCTGGTTGCATGTTTATGTTATTATCAATAATATTACATTTCGATATTATATTTAATGCTTTAATAGACATTTTAATTTATCACTTCCCATCTATGATTATTTCTTTAGTTGAAATTTCTAGATGTGGAATTCCTGAGTTAAAAGAGGAAGCGTTGGGACCTCTAATACATGTTGCAAAATTCACCTTCAGAATGTTTCTCTCTGCTCATATGTATGTGAAGGACCTAAAAATATTTCCTTAAGGTGCTGGCCTGGTGGTATAGCAGTTAAGTTCATACGCTCCACTTCCACTGTCTGGGGTTCAAGGCTTCAGATCCCAGCACAGACCAACGCACCGCTTGTCAAGCCATGCTGTGGCAGCGTCCCATTTAAGGTAGAGGAAGATGGGCACAGGTGTTAGCCCAGGGCCAATCTTCCTTAGCAAAAAGAGGAGGACTGGCAACAGATGTTAGCTCAGGGCTGATCTTACACACACAAAAAAATGTTACCTTAAAATATAATTATGTCAGTATATTACCTCTGAAATTATGTGCGTGTATTAACCTCTGAAATTATAGGGTAGCAACATCTACAATGCAATATTAAAAATAATTTCTAAAGCATTTTATAAGTTTATTGTTTCTTGTGCAGAAACCCTGAGTAGGTTTTTTAACATTGTAGGTGAGGAAATGATTCTGTTTATTGCTTATAAAATCCAAATGTTATAAAACTTTAATCACCTGTTTATATCTGTTCAATTGCAGATTTTCTCTTAGTCTGTTGCTTAAGAGTACACCAAATGTCACATCTTTTCACCAGTGTAGATTACTTCATACCACGTTGTCGAGGAAAGGGCTGGAAGAATTTTTTGATGACCCAAAGAATTGGGGGGAAGAAAAAGTGAAATCTGGTGAGATACTTGGGTTGATTGATATTAAACGTATTTATTGAACTCTCCATCATTTTGGATTATTTATCCAGTTTGGGAATTATTTAGGTGTTTTTTTTTTTTAATTTCCTTTGGAAATGTCTATTAGGGAAAATTAAAAGGACAATATAATAGTTGAGTTAATTGTTCCTTGGCAGGTTGGTAAAGGGTTTTGAAGAGGAGTAGATTGAAATTATTAACTAAACTGAGGTTTCGGGTTTGTTTTAGAGATAATTGAAAATTAATTTATATTGGGGGCCGGCCCCGTGGCTTAGCGGTTAAGTGCTCGCGCTCTGCTGCTGGTGGCCTGGGTTCGGATCCTGGGCGCGCACTGACGCACCGCTTCTGTGACCATGCTGAGGCCGCATCCCACGTACAGCAACTAGAAGGATGTGCAACTATGACATACAACTGTCTACTGGGGCTTTGGGGAAAAAAAGGAGGAGGACTGGCAATAGATGTTAGGTCAGAGCTGGTCTTCCTCAGCGAAAAGAGGAGGATTAGCATGGATGTTAGCTCAGGGCTGATCTTCCTCACAAAAAAATAAATAAATAAATAAAAATAAAGAAAATTAATTTATAATGATATAATGTATTTTGACATTAGACTGTGAAAATACATTCTATACTAACATTTTTTGAATGCTATTGCCAGTCACATTACTAATATTTTCATATGTTCATAATTTAATCCTAATTATATATTATACTATAATGTAATAAAGCTATTGTACATTTTACAGATAAGGAAACAGGTTTAGAGAGGTAATTTGGTAATTTGCCAAAGGGCACATAGCTAGAAAATTATTTCATGTTATTAATTTATCATTTCAATAGGAGCTTCATGGACCTGTCAGCAATTAAGAAACAAGAGTAATGAAGATTTACATAAACTTTGGTAAGTATACTGAGTACATTAACATCTAGTTGTTTGAAGCAGTTACAGTATAACAATGAGGTATAGACTTTACATCTATTTGATATACGAAATTGAGTAAAGTTATTTGTCTTATAGTACTGTGGATGATATATAAGATCATTAAAGATTTTATAAATTCGACACAGGTTAAATTACATTAAGACAAATGTATCAGAGTTCTCAAGTAGTTAGGGGTTTAGAAATTTTCCTGTAGCTGCTACGAGTCATACTAACAATTTCAGTAAACTAATGAAATGGGGAAGAGTTGGTCATTTAGGCCTTCCTCCTTTTTATTGCCTTTTGCATAGTCTGGAATCTTTGGCTTATTTGCTTTAGCAAAGTGTGTTGGAGGGTGCATTTAAAGATTTTATTTATTTATTTTTTCCCCCCAAAGCCCCAGTAGATAGTTGTGTGTCATAGCTGCACATCCTTCTAGTTGCTGTGTGTGGGGCGCGGCCTCAGCATGGCCGGAGAAGCAGCGCGTCGGTGCGAGCCCGGGATCCGAACTCGGGTCGCCAGCAGTGGAGCGTGCTCACTTAACCACCAAGCCACAGGGCCGGCCCGGAGGGTGCATTTAATTGGGAATTTAAGTAGATTTCTCTGGCAGGTTCTCCTGAGGAATTAGAGAGGGTTGAGAGGATTTAAGACAGCGTTGCATTTTTAGTTGACTATATATATATTTTTATTGAGGTATAATTGACATAACATTATATTAGTTTCAAGTGTACAACATAATGATTTGATATTTGCATATATTGCAAAATGATCACCACAATAAGTCCAGTTAACATCCATCACCATACATAGTTACACAATTTTTTTTTCCTTGTGATGAGAACTTTCAAGATCCAATCTCCTAGCTACTTTCAAATATGCAATACGATATTACTAACTATAGTCACCTTGCTGTACATTACATCCCATGACTTACTCATTTTATGACTGAAAATTTGTACCTTTTGACCCCCTTCACCCATTTCACCACCCCCTACACACATTAATTGACTATATTTAGCCCAAAGATATGTTTTATTTGGACTGTACTGTTTTTAAAATTGGGAAATTTCACACAAAAACAAGAATTTCTGGCTTCTCTTGAGTAATCAGACCTGGGATCTGGCAATGCTGGACCTGCATTCCTACATGGTACCAACTTCCCCATCTAGGTGGAGCAGTGCACACCGCTTCTTACCCCTCCTGTTGATCTTTCACCAAGCCCACATCACTCATAATGGTTATCTGTCTAGACACTGTAGCCATTTAAAGTTTTATCCTTTGATTTAAAGAGTTATTTATCTTTCTTTTTTTTTTAATAACTTTTTATAATTTTATTTATTTATTTTTTCCCCCAAAGCCCCAGTAGATAGTTGTACGTCATAGCTGCACATCCTTCTAGTTGCTGTATGTGGGACGCGGCCTCAGCATGGCCAGAGAAGCAGTGCGTCGGTACGTGCCCGGGATCCAAACCCAGGCCACCAGCAGCGGAGCGCGTGCACTTAACCACTAAGCCATGGCGCCGGCCCATGAGTTATTTATCTTACACGGCAGATTAAAGAATTGTAAAAAACCACTAATATTATAGGCTTATTCGTGTGATTCAACAAGAAATATATGTTTGGTCTTTGTCCCCAGTTCCTTGACACACAGGTCCCAGATCCCTTGGAATTTCCTGGGTGATAGAATTGTCTTTTGTTGTAATAGGCAGTTCTTGGTAGCCCCTAGATAGATTCAGGATAGAGGCTGGTCCAGAAAAGCCAGTTAGAATAGAGGGTGGAGTTTTCAGCCTCACCACCACCCCCACCTCTGGGGAGGGGAGAGGGGCTGGAGATTGAGTTCAGTTAGTGGCCAGTGATTTAATCAATCATGTCTACATAATGGGAAAAAACTATATAAAAAATCTTAAGCAACTGGGTTTGGAGAGCTTCCAAGTTGGTGAACACATGCAGGTGCTAGGAGGGTGGTGTGCCCTGAGAAGGCATGCAAGCCCCGCCCCTTCCCATGTACCCTGTCCTATGCATCTCTTACATTTGGCTATTCCTGAGTTGTATCCTTTATAATAAAGCAGTAATAGTAAGTAAAGCACTCTCCTGAGTTCTGTGAGCTGTTCTAGCAAATTATCAAACTCAAGGAGGGGGTGGTAGGTACCCCCAGTTTATAGCTGGCAGTATGGGAGGCCTGGAACTTGCTATTGCCATCTGAAGTGGGGAGCAGTCTTCTGGGACTGAACGCTTAAATCTGTGAAATTGGGCACTAGCTCTAGGTAGTTAGTGTCAGAGAGTTGGAAAAGTGGTGTTGGAAAAGACAATATGTATTTGGTGTCAGGAGGGAAAAAACCTCTCATTTGGTGTCAGAAGTGTTATGTGTAAAACAGCACAGATTCATTATAGAAAAATAAGTTGTATTAAAGCACTGTCAGTAGGTTAGTGGTAAAGGGATAATTAGGGCTGTTTCAATATTCATTGTGGTTAAAACCAAACAGTTTATCTTCTGCCACTCTTTCCCCCAAAATTGTCTTCTTCCATAGCGTAAATTACCCCAATCTCTTTGTCTCATTTTCAGTGCCCTCCACATTTATTTCCTTTCCTTTCTTTCAGCTCTAGTTCTCAAACAGATTCATTCACAAAACCTGCCCCCCCTTCAGCTCTGCCACGTCAATTTGTTTGGTTATGTTTGCTTTGGTTTCCTTTCCAGCCTAATGAATCCCATCTCTATGAAACTTTCCATGGTCGTCTTAGCTAGAAGAGAGATCTCATCTCTCCCGCTTAATTCTTCTGGTACTTGTTGTTCTATACCACTCAGTACACCACATCACATTACAGTTTCAGAGGCAGCATGGTGGAGTGAAAATAGAATGGGTTTTCACGCAGGGCGTCCAGAATTTGAATCTTGAATTAGCTATGTGCTCCAGAATACTTTACTTCTCTCAGCCTTATTTTCTTCATTTAGAAAGTGGAAATAGTACCAACCTCAAAGGCTTGTTGAGAGAATTAGATGAAATAATGTATATAAAGTGCTTAGCGCATTGCCTGGCATACAACAGGCACTGAATAAGCATTATCTTCCATCTTCTCTCTTCACGTGGAATGCAGGCACTATATCTTATGCTCTTTTGTAACTCTCCTGGCACTTAATACAATATGTGGCACATGGAAAATTTATTGAACAAGTGAATAACGATAGCTATAGCTCTGTTTAAAGTATTATTCTTTGTAATGATATTCTATATATTGAGATTTTTAAAGGACTTTTGAGTACAGATCATTAATTTTGATGTCAAAAATCACAACTTTAGGGGGCCGGCCCGGTGGCGCAAGCAGTTAAGTGCGTGCGCTCCGCTGCGGCGGCCCGGGGTTCGCCAGTTTGGATCCTGGGCGCACACCGATGCACTGCTTGGCAAGCCGTGCTGTGGCAGCGTCCCATATAAAGTGGAGGAAGATGGGCACAGATGTTAGCCCAGGGCCAGTCTTCCTCAGCAAGAAAAGAGGAGGATTGGCAGATGTTAGGACAGGGCTGATCTCCTCACAAAAAAAAAAAAAAAATCACAACTTCATTAATATAGCCGCAGAATAGTATCACAAGGTTCATGTTCTTTGTTATAGGTATGTCCTACTGAAAGAAAGAAACATGCTTCTAACTCTAGAGCAGGAGGCCAAGCGGCAGAGATTGCCAATGCCAAGTCCGGAGCGGTTAGAAAAGGTAAGACATGTGGGATGCTGGAGACTATTGTCTAAAAGCTAAAAGGTGGAAGTGTATGGTTCCTATATTTCTTGTCATGTAGATTTTTTGTCTATTTCTTCTTGATTTTTAGTAAATTTACAGAGTTGTGCAGCCATCACTGCTATCTAATTTTAAAGCATTTTCATCACCCCAAAAAGAAATCTCATGCCCATGTGCAGTCACTCCCCATCCCTCCCTACCTGCAGCCCCCAACATGTGTGGACGTGTGTTTTCATTTCTCTCGGGTAGAGATACCTAGGAGTGAAATTGCTGGGTCCTGTGGTCAATCTATGTTTAATGTTTTAGGAAACAACCCAGCAGTTTTCTAAAGTAGCTACACTATTTTACATTTCTAGTTCTAGTTTAGCCACTTCCTCATCAATTAGGTCAAGTTTTTTTATGCATTGTTTTTTTATTGTGGTAAAAAACACATAACATAAAATTTACCATCTTAACCATTTTAAATGTGTAGTTCAGTATTGTGAAGTATATTCACATTGTTGTGAAAAGGTCAACTTTTGTTTTTTGCTGAAGAAGATTGGCTCTGAGCTATCATCTGTACCCATCTTCCTCCATTTTGTATGTGGGATGCTGCCACAGCACGTCTTGATGAATGGTGCGTCAGTCTGCACCAGGGATTCAAACCTGCAAACCCCGGACTGCCGAAGCAGAGCATGCAAACTTATGCCACTGGGCCGGCCCCAGAGGTTAACTCTTTTTTAAATTAGCTTTCCTCCATGGTTAAAAAAATCCTTATTTCCACTCCTAGAAGTAATCAATCATACGTGTTTCCTTTATTCATCAGAAGTTTTCTCTGCATGTGGAAGTGTGCCTAATTCTTACTTACACAAATTTGTGTGTACTGGCTGTACTCTTCTGAAACTTGCATTTTCCACTTACCTGGTATATCCTGGATATTTTTCCATATCAGTATATGTAGATCTGCCTTTTTTTTTTCATGGCTGTACATGTTTAAGATATTTCTTCCATAGAATTTTTATGTTTTATTTAGTTAGGTTTATCAGTTTTTTTCCTAGGTTGCTTTCAAGGTCAACTCTCCATTGATTTTTCTGTGCCGTAGTAAGTAGTCAGTGAGAACAGAATTCAGCTTTTTGTAATAGCTTTAGTCTTGCTGCCTGACCTCAGCTGCTTCAGTTTTCTTTCCCCACGCTACTCACAACCATTGTTGCCACACTGCCTCTAAGAGGGAGGGACCTGATACCCCTGGAGAGAGTCAAAGAGAGTTTGGAATAAAATCTCAATTATTTACCCTGATTATGGAGGTTATTCTGACTTAGTGATAATTGAGTTACATAACATTGTTGGTTTTTTAAACTTTATTTTGACATAACATGAGAATGACAGAAAAGCTATGAGAATAGTACACAGAGATACCCTTTGCCCAGATGCCCCATGTGAATATTTTACCGTATTTGCTTTACCCTTCTCTCCTTCCTTCTCTACATAAGCACATTTTTTTCCTCAGCTGTTTGAGAGTAAATTATATACACGATATCCCTTTATCCATAAATACTATGTGTATGTTGCCAAAAAATAAGGATATTTCCTTGCATATCCACCGTACAATTTTCAAAATCAAGAAATTAGCATTGAGGGGCCGGCCCAGTGGCACAAGCGGTTAAGTGCGCGTGCTCCGCTACGGCGGCCCAGAGTTCGCCGGTTCAGATCCTGGGCGCGCACTGACGTACCGCTTGTCAAGCCGTGCTGTGGCGGCGTCCCATATAAAGTGGAGGAAGATGGGCGTGGATGTTAGCCCAGGGCCAGTCTTCCTCAGCAAAAAGAGGAGGATTGGCAGATGTTAGCTCAGGGCCAATCTTCCTCACAACAAAAAAAAGAAAGAAAGAAAGAAAAAAAGAAATTAGCATTGATACAATACTACTGTCTAATCTACAGATCTTATTCAGATTTTATCAGTTATCCCAACAGTGTCCTTTATAGTAAAAGAAAATCCTGGATCACAGATTTTCAGTTGTTAGGTCTCTTTAGTCTCCTTTAATCTGGATACTCAGTCTTTTTTTGTACTTGATGACATTGACATTTCTGAAGAGTATAGGCCAATTTGGGTTTGTATGATGTTTCTCACGATAATCATGAGACTCACAGGAATATCTTAGATGTGATGCTGTATTCTTCACAGTGCATCATATTAGGAGGCAGGGGATGTGGATTTGCTCTCTTACTGATGTTGTTAGCGTTAATGATTTGGTTAGTGTCACGTTTCTCTACTGTGTAGTTACTCATTTTTCTTTGTATGGAGATCGTGTAAATATCCTGTAACCCCTCAAACTTTCACTCACTAGTTTTAGCATCCATTGATGATTCTTGCTTGAATCAATTATTACTATGATGTTTGCTAAGTGGTGATTTTCTAATCCTATCATTCATTCTACATTTATTAGTTAGCTTTCCTATGGAAGGAAGAGCTCTCCCTTCTCCCTATTCCTTCCTTCCTTCTTTCCTTCCTTCCTTCCTTCCTTCCCTCCTTCCTTACCTCCCTTCCCTACCTCCCTTCCCTTCCTTCCTTCCTTCTCATGGATTCCAGTCTTATTCAATGCATTATGATCCTTTAATATCATCATTCCAGATTTGGCCAGTGTGGGTTCCTTCAAACTGGCCCCTGTGTCCTCATTCTTTGATGAGGCACAGCAAGATGTTCTGGATTCATCTTGTACTTTTCCTGCCCCAGCCCTGGAATCAGCCATTTTACAGAGGAACCCTGATTCCTTTTAATGGAGAATGGTATGTTTAGAAACTAAGATCTGGGCGGTAGGTGTCTTCATGGCTACATAACATTTGTAAAGTAATATGATTTTATTTTCAGGTATATTTGCTACCTCTGCTGTTAAGGAAAGTTATGTTTTAGAGACTCTTTTAAGTGCACTGACTGTTTACAAATAGGACATTGTTTATTTGATGAAAAAGCTGTTGCTAGGATTGTGCTGTTATAAGACTTAAACTTCAATAATAAATTATCCCCCTCCCTGCTTTAAAAAATATATTCAGAGGTGAACTTCAGCCCAAAAGGTCGTATGTACTGTACTTTCTGAATTAGTAGAATCCAAAATAATAAAAATTTTCTCCAGGTAAACTGAAAGTGACCATAATTTTTTTTAAAAAACCTCAAATTTATACAGTTTTCCTAGTGTTTTGTGACATACTACTAAGGAAAATTCATCAAGAAAAAATCAAAAAAGAATTATTCTCAATTTAAGGTATAAATTAAAGCTTTAGAACTGTGTAAGGACACTCTTGGCTCTGGGAAAGTTATAAACCAGAAAAGAAAGCCCTTTGAGGTTGGCCTGTTTTGACTAAGGTGTATCTAATTGATACTTCCGCTTTTCCTTCCTGTCTGTTGGCGTGAACATGGGTAATTGGATATTAACTCTGTGGACTCTGTAGGCATTTACTTGCTATCTTTGTGAGCCAACACTCGACTTTGGTTAGGAGCCTTGGCCCTGACCTTGCTTGGGCAAACTCTTGAATGTAGTCGGTCAGCAGCCAGGTTTACTAATTACTAAGGTCCTGAGGGTTAGAGAGCTTTGCGTTAGACCCTTACTGGTGTGGTTCCTTTGTGCTCCTAAGTTTGTCTGTCTTCAAAATAGGATTTGTCATTCTTACTCATGTTTTATTTCTCAAGGATTTTGTAGAAATTCATATAGTTGAGAGGAAGTCCATGTGGATTCAGCTCCTCAGTGTGGGAGTGAGTGAAGTTGGGGATAGCAGAAGTGCTGAGTGTAAGCTGAATATACCAGTTATGAGGTAGTTTATCTAAATCTGTGGCTTTCACATTTCATTTGGGTCTCACAGCTACCTGGGAGATTATCTTTATAATCTAATCTGCCCTCTTTTTTTTTTGAGGCTTGTTATAAGAAACAAATGTGCATATGCAGTACTTCATGTCTGTTATCATGCTCAAAGATAATACACATAACCACCTAAAAATGGCTCTTAGTATTTAGAACTATGAAAAAATTTAGCTCATCTGTCATTACAATCCCCAACATATGAATATTTATTTATAAAAATATATATATTGCGCTACCAATATATTATTATATACTATATAAAACACAATAGAAATGTTAAAAGACGGCAATAATAACTAGAAGTTCTAATAGTATCTTTTTGCATCTTGATGGATCTTTGGAGATTACTCTAGTACCAGGATAGACTAACACTCCATTCCTTGCAATAGCAACAGCTGCCAAGCAGGTCAAAATGTCTGTGTCTGCATGTCAGGGACCCACTGATTAGTTGAAGCCAAAACATGGGTTTTAATATTTAAAAGTAGCAAACTGTTATCACTTCTAATAGCTCATTGAGTTTTGAAATGACATGAGTCAAATTGGATCAACAAAAGGAACCTGTGCAGGTGTATCCCAGTCAAAACTAATACATGGAAATCTGAGAGAAATAGATTTTCATTTAAATGAAACTAAGCTTTTTAAAAATTACAAAAAGTGATAGTACAGATACCCATTTATGCATACGTGTGCCAAAAAGATTTTTAGGAAATATTTGATGGAATGGTTCTCGGATAAAAATATTCATCATAGGTTTTCTACAGCATAGTCTTTATGTGTTCCCTTTCTTTGAAATTCTGTTGTAGGTGATCATTGAAATTATATCTTCCTGTTCTCTTCTCAGGTAGTAGATTCCATGGATGCATTAGATAAAGTTGTCCAGGAAAGAGAAGATGCCCTGAGACTTCTTCAGACTGGTCAAGAAAAGGCTAGACCTGGTGCTTGGAGAAGAGACATCTTTGGAAGAATCATCTGGTACATAGATTACACTGTGGCTTTTCTAAGATGAGAGTAGACATCCCATGCCTCATTCTCTTGTCCAATAGCTTTTAAGAAAACTCTCACCATATGAGATATTTTAGATATATTAGAGGTGTATCTAATATAAACACAGTCCTTAGACCCCTTTGGAACTCCAGGATATGAAAGAAGGTAGCTTTATCTGGTAGTCCAGGCATCCATCCCATGCCCATGATTCCTTTCACTTTAGGTTCTTTATAACAATGGTTCATAATCTTATGTGAATCATTTGACCTTTTGAGAATCTGATGAAAGTTATAGATCCTTTCCCCAGAAAAATGTACTCGTGCACATATAATTTCAGAAGGTTATAAATCCCATGAAGCTAACTTTAGGATACACACCTGTCCTCTTTGCCTGGGACAATTAAGAACCTGGGACTATTAAAAAAGAAGTTCTTGAGGAATAAGGACACATGAACCAGTCTCAGTTTGCTCCCATTGCCGTCAGGATAAGACCTAGTCCAAATTTTGAAACAGTTTATTTTCATTATACCTTTCCACCTTTTGTGACATCTTGGCCCCCAGGTCCAGTTCCCAAAGTCCTGTCAGACCTTGGGAAAGCATCTAATGATAAACTTTCACACTGAGGTACAGTAATTGAGAAGACTCAGTGCAGTTTCTCCTCCAGGGGTTTATTTACATTTGGGTTGAGCTACCAAAAGGAAGCATCGTTAGTACAATTTTAAGCATTGGTCGACAAAATGGGAAGGCATTTTGGGTGGTTGGAGACCATCCCAGTACTCCTGAAATTATATCACATAATAACGCTTACTCATTCGATAGGTTCTTTTTGTGTGTGTGTGAGGAAGGTTAGCCCTGAGCTAACATCCGCTGCCAATCCCCCTCTTTTTTCTGAGGAAGATTGGCCCTGAGCTAATGTCTGTGCCCATCTTCCTCTACTTTATGTGGGACGCCTGCCACAGCATGGCGTGATGAGCGATGTGTAGGTCTGCACCCGGGATCCGAACCCGCAAACCCCTGGCCGCCCAAGGGGAGCATGCAAACTTCATCACTATGTCACCGGGCCGGCCCCATTCATTAGGTTCTTTTAATGGAGTTTGCGATAATGGGGCTGCTTGGAGCCAGATTTAAAGGAGTAGTCATGCTGTCTGTAACCATGTAATCCAATACAGAAGAGAGAGAAATTGCCAAAACATGACTAAAAACTTTGATCTATTTTATTTGCTACTAATTTTTATTTGGATTAATCCAGTTGAGGTCAGTTAGGACAGGGTGGGGATAGGGAAGAGAATCTATGTCAGTTTTAGAATCTGTAAGTGTGCTAATCTCTTCAAGGTTTTTTTTATTTTACTTTTTAACTTTTCCAGAGCTAAACAAAGTAGTGAATACAGCAATTATATCATCTTTCCAATGTAGTCTGTTAACTCAAACATAATTCCAGTGCCTTTTCCCTAATTTTCTGTTGCATGTTAAAATATTTAAGATAGCCTTTTAAATGCAGAGCTCCTTCTTAAAAACATTACATCTGCATTTTTTTTTTCTGTCAAAAAGATCATGTGGGGGGCCGGCCCCGTGGCTTGGCGGTTGAGTGCGTGCGCTCTGCTACTGGCGGCCCAGGTTCGGATCCCGGGTGCGCACCAACGCACCACTTGTCCAGCCATGCTGGAGCGGCATCCCACATACAGCAACTGGGAGGACGTGCAACTACAACATACAACTATCTACTGGGGCTTTAGGGAGAAAAAGGGAAAAACAAGGAGGAGGATTGGCAATAGATGTTAGCTCAGGGCTAGTCTTCCTCACCAAAAAAAAAAAAAAAAGGAACATGTGGCAGTAATGTCAGAGATTACTTTTTGGATGTGTCATTGCCTTGGCTGTTGAGGAACGGTAGTAGACTGTCACCCTGATGAGCTGCGGGAAACACAATACTGTTAGCTGTTCTGCCTAAAGCAGCAGTCCACACCTCTTGTGGCACTGTCAAATTATATGCTAAAAGCCAAAATTACAAAGAGATTTGAACTTAAGCTTCTAATATAACAGATTGATTCTGGATTTTTAGAAACGATTAGTTAAATGGCCTGAAATTAATCCTCCTGTTACTTTTTTAATTGAGATATTTTCAAATAAACATTATAGTGTGAATTCACAATTTCCTTTTTTCCCACTCAACATAATGATTTTTTAGGTTTTGTTATGTTGAGATATAGATATCTCAGTTGATACAATTTATTTACATTTTAAAAACATAAAACATACTATCATATTACATATATATCAAATTATATGTGTGTATATACATGTGTATGTGTACATACATAAAATTAGTACACACACATATATATTTAGGTAGTAAAAGTACAAAATAGATCTGGTAATGATACGCTTCTTTTATGGCTAGGAGCTATTGTGGAAGTAGAGAACTAAAGCTGTGTCTTTAAACATATATATATTTTAAAAGGGTGATCCAAAGCAAACATTGCAGAATACTAATGTCTGCAATTTTGCAGTAGGTTCATGAGTGTCTTATGTTATACATACATTTCTCTAAGTTTAGAATATTTTATAATTTAAAACTATAAAAATCTTTAAAAAGCCAATTACATCTCATTTTATTGAAAACATATTTAGTCCAAAGAAGGCTAAAACTCTGTGAAAAGTGATGTTGTAATGTTTCTTATAAGGTGATACCTTTGCTTTCTTGGCAGGCACAAGTTCAAGCAGTGGCCTATACCTTGGTACCTAAATAAAAGATACAATAGGAAACGATTCTTTGCGATGCCCTATGTGGAACGTTTTACCAGGTGAGCACAAGTACCCTTAATAATGAAACATCTTTACATCAGATAGATAACGTGTTAAGCTTTTACATATGTAATACATGTTCATTGTGGAAAAAACAGAAAAATCAGGTAAAAAAGAAGAAATTAAAGTCTTAATCTCACCATCCAGAAATAGCTACTGTTAACATTCTACTGTATATCCTTTCAAAAATTTCGTTGCCTTTATATTCATCAATCTATATGTAAGTAGATGGTTAAATCCTTCTGTAATGTAAAAGGAAGGTCCAGATACCTCAGTTGCCCAAAACGTGAGCTCTCGTTATTGCAAGGTTGATGAAATGAAAAGGGGCTCGGGTGAGGAGAGGAGCCTGTTGCGTTGTATTTGAATTCATGTTACCCTGCAGAATGGTGATTTCCAAATATTTTCTACAGCAATTTTTTTTCTGCATTGTTTATTATTGAATAGGGAGAACACAGGGCTTCTGTTATAGTAGAGGAATGAAGTGGTCCCATGAACCCCTGGCAAATAGTTATAAAAACAAAATAAGATTTTTAAAAAACAACTATTTTAAAACACTAGCTCCACATCCAGAAGCAGACAGAAGCCAAAGGAGAGTTTAATCCCCAAAAACTGCAATTGGAAGGGAAAAGAACTGCAAGTTGGTGGTTTCTGGGGTGAGGGTGCTGCTCAGCTCCTGGGGCTGTGGCTGCAGAAGAAACGGGGTGGGGAAACTGCAGGGTTACTTGCTAGAAGGTGCTAGAGATCAGAATTGGAGGCTGGAAAGCAGCTGGAAACTAGCAGCACAAGAACCACAGCTTTTAACAACTGCCTTGATAATACCATCAGCAAGAGGTCTTTAAAAACTGATTTTCTCCCCCAAAAGCTTGTTTCAAAACCAAAAACACTTTTAAAAAAAACTTAAACAGGAATGGAATATATCTTTAGACTGAGCTTTAAGCAGTATACTTGAATATCACAGTTCCAATTTTTCATCTTCCCCACCAAAGCAGCTACCTCTCCTCAGTTCCAGTTTCATCTGTTGTGATGTGATTCATTTGGTCTTTGTCCCCATTTCTGGCATAGAGCTCCTAAAACCCTTGGAATGTCCTAAGTGATGAAAGCAAAACCAAACAAACAAAAAAGATGTCTTTTGTTACATTAATGATGTGGCTTTTGGAAAGCCCTGAAGGATGGAGCTGGTGCCAGGGGAACCCTCCTTTAATAGAAGGTTGGAGCTTTTAGCCCCACCCCCCATTTCTGGGGAGAGGAGGGGCTGAAGGTTGAATCAACTGCCAGTGGCCAATGATTTACCAATCATGCTTTATGTAACGAGGCCTCCATAAACACCCAAGAGGACCAAGTCCATAGAGCTTCCAGGTTGGTGACCATGTGGAGATTTTGGGAGAATGGCACGCCTGGAGAGGGCATGGAAGCTTCACACCCTTACCCCATACCTTGCCCTTTGCAACTCTTCTGTCTGGCTGTTCCTGAGTTACGTCCTTTTATAATAACTGTAATCTAGTGAGTAAATGGGTTTCCTGAGTTTTGTGAGCCGCTCTAGCAAATTAATCGAATCCAAGGAGCGGGTAGTGGGAACCCCAGATTTATAGCCAGTCAGTCAGAAGTACAGGTAACAACCTGGACTTTTGGCTGGTGTCTGAAGTCCAAGGAGGGAGTTGTGGGAACCCCCAATCTGTAGCGGGTTGATCAGAAGCACAGGTGACTACTTCTGACGCTATCTCTAGGTAGATAGTGTCAGAATTGAATTCTCAGACACCCTGCTGGTGGTGGTGTGGGAACCGCCCCTCCAGTGGAATTGGGTCCAGAGCCCCTTTATCTATAGTATATCCATTTTACATGGGCACTAAATGTCAGTCATCTTTTTCATCACCAGTGCTCTAGATTCAGTCAATCCTTAATTTAATTCTTCCTGCTGAATGTCTCCAGGATCTGTCCTTTCTGCTCCCACTGTCTCCGCCCTAGTGCAATCCCTCCTTGTCAAGTTGAATTATTGAACATCTTCCTCACTCCAGTCCATTCAAGTATTGCTTCCTGGCTAATTTTCCTCAAACATCTTTATCACATCACCCCTGTTAAAAACATACAGTAGCTTCTTGTCTACAGAAGAAAATCCAGACTCCTTGCCACCCAGTGTTCCCACAATGTAGTCTTAGCTACTTATCCTTCATCAAAGTCAGACCTTTCTCCTTGTTTCCTAAACTTAACTTGCTCATTTTCCCCTCTCACTGCTCCCGTTCCTACAGCTTTGAAATCTCTCCACCTAGTCACATTTTAAGGCCCAGTTCAGATGCTAAGCAGTTGAAGAAGTCTAACTGCACTGGCTGTTTTTTTGCTTTCTCCAAGCCTACTGTGCCATTTGATCCTTTTGTCCCCTTAGTCATATAAGGTGAAGCTACAAATATCATGCCTTTCACAATAACGCATGAGAATTTATGAATCCAGTGCCACTTTTAGAGGCCTTATACGTATTCTAATTCTACCGTTTTAAGCCTTCAGAGCATGTAGCATAATCTTCTGAATAGTTTTAAAAATAGCAAACCTTTCTTCTTTCATATGGGTTTATTTTTTATAAATGACCAAAATTTAGTTGGAGGAAAGGCTGATGAATAGACTGGGTAATGATTTCACATTTGTTTAGTCTTACTTTTTACTTAATTTACAAAGTAGCTTATATTTTTTGTATATACACATATTTTAGTCTTCACCTGAATTTAACTCTCATCTGAAATTTCTGTATCTCCCCCATAGCACTGGCATATTACGTGTCTCTTTATTGTATTGTTATATTTTACATAAACTTATACCTACTGACCAATAAAATATCCTGAAAAATATCAACTTAAGTACAGTATAAGCTTGGCATCCATGAATTTATCATTTGCAATTTTGATGATTCCTGAGTGGCCCCAGAGGTCAGCATAATTTAGCTGAGGCAGAAATGCCTCCTGCTGTGGGATGCTGATGGATAGAAGCAAACTCACTCAGAGTGGCGGGTCTGCCCCAGCACCTAAGCTCTTCTCTTAGCATGGCTTTATTCTCTCTGTTGTAGGGGAAATGATGTGCTAGACTAAAGGCTGTTTGAAATTAGACAACTCCTAAAAGTCTTAGGCTATATCTCAGGATGTAAAAAATCTAATGTAGTCAATAAAATTACAGTGTTTCTAAAATAAGGTAGAAACGTAGGACAGTCTGTTATGGGCTCACAAGATCTGTTCATTCTTTCCAGTCAGGAGATGGGAAGGAGAACTGGTGTAGGCATACAGATGCTTTTGATTTCACATTTATCTTTGACTTGTGTAGATTACAGTGATTGTTCAAGGTTAATAATGTCCATGACACACCTAATACAAAGACTGGCATGAGGCCTTTATGTAACTGATTTGTACATATTTTGATAGTATTGAGTAACGGAAATAGTTTTATAAAATTGCTGTCATGCTTTTATTATTCTAGACTGAGACTTGAGAAACAAGCCCGCATCGAAGCAAGGAAGAAAAGTTTAGAGAAAAAGAAAGAACAATTTCTTCAGGAAAAGTTTCCACATCTTTCTAAAGCCCAGAAGTCAAGTCTTGTCTAAGATGTCTGAACTCTTAATTTACCATTTGGTTTTTCTTGGATAACAGTCTATATACAAAAGTAAATATATATTAAGTGGTTTATAAGGAAATTGTGTTTTTAGTCAAATGATTATCAACTGTTTTAAATGTTAATATGACATGCAAATTCTGGAAGTGGTCACGCTTCTACCAAATTTTTTTAAAAACCAGGTATAAAGTTCAGATTAAATTCCCATTTTGTAAATTCTGACATCTAATTAGACTTTATTATTACCTGTATCTTAGAATGAGGAAGTGATGTCAACTGCTACAGCAAAGGCAATAGGATAGTTTTTGGAATTCAGGTAGCATTTTAACTACTATTGTTAATAGGCTATGAAGGGGGTTTGGATACTACTGTTAATAAATAGTAAGTACTTTCACTCAAAATAATGATAAATACATTTAGTACTTAAAGTAGCAAGTCACAACACACAACAGTCCAAAAAAGTATTTCTGGAATGGCTAGTAATTTTTATTTAATTTTGCAAGCCTAAGGTAAAAAGCATAGGCAGTAAGTTTTACTAGTCAATAAAAAGCAATTCTACCAATCCACTGGTAATTAATATACTAAAGAGAGTTGGAAAGCATTTTACTGAAAGCAAAATATTTAGAGAAAATAGATATTTATACAAAATTATAAAATGCTTGTAATAAGAATAAGTGCATTTCAAGGAAAGCACAAACTTATTTTAATTTATAGAGCCAGTTAAAGCCTTAAAAAATTTAAGTGGAAATTGAAATATGCAAAAATGTATAAACATTCTATAAAAGATGGTCATTCTTTTCCTGAGTATACTAAAGCTATGAAACGTAAGGTGACACAGGAAGGTAGGGGTTTGGGAACTCTTTTCAAGGGCATTTCCTTTCTACACACTGCTTCCCTCCTTCTTCATATTCTTGTTTGGAAATCCACATCTGCTGAAAGGTGCCCTGCAAAATGGAAAGAAAAATTATATAATTGTGCTTTTTTATTAGAAAATAACTTTTTTTTTTTTTTTGAGGAAGATTGGCCCTGTGCTAACATCTGTTTCCACTCTTCCTTTTTCTTTTTTCTCCCCAAAGCCCCAGTACACAGTTGTGTATCACAGTTGTGAGAGTTGTAGCTCTTCTATGTGGGACGCCACCTCAGCATGGCTTGATGAGCAGTGAGTAGGTCTGTGCCCAGGATCCAAACCGGTGAACCCCCGGCCACCAAAGCAGAACACATGAACTTAACTGCTACACCACCAGGCTGGCCCCAGAAAATACTTTTTTAATGTCTTTATTTTTACAACTCCTAACCTTTGAAGAACTCTTCAACCCCTCCCTCAAAATAGTAATCCATTACCCCTTATTTCTGCCCTCCTCCTACTGATCTTCCTCAACTTACGACGTGGTTACGCCCCAATAAACCTGTCCTAAGTTGAAAATACTCTAAGTCAAAACTGCATTTAATACACCTAACCTGCCTAACATCATAGCTTAGCCTAACCTACCCTAACAAAGCTCAGAAGACTTACATTAGCCTACAGTTGGGCAAAATCATCTAACAAAGTATTTTATAATAAAGTGTTGAATATCTCATGTAATTTACTGAATACTGTACTGAAAGTGAAGAAGAGAATGGTTGGAAGTTTATCAGTTGTTTAGCCCCGTGATTGGCTGACTGGGAGCTGCCACAGCCACTGCCCAGCATCACAAGAGAGTATCATACAGCATACTGCAAACCCAGAAAAAGATCACCTTCAAAGTACAGTTTCTACTGAATGCATATCGCTCTCGCACCACGGTAAAGTGGAAAACTCGTTAAGTCGAACCATCCTTAAGTTGGGGACCATCTGTATTCAGTCTTGCCTAAGGTCAGAAAGAATATTAAATCTTTCTATACCCATTACACTGTCATGAGGATTTAGAAAATGGCTGTGAAAGGAAGACGGAGGGTTTGGCTAGGGTGGCTTGGTGCCAACCTTAAGGCAATAATAGAAATTGTTGGAAGGCTTGAGCCTCGTACACAGGTGAAGAGATGTTCTAGCACTTGATTAATGGTAACATTTAGATCTCAAAAGTGCTCATCAGAACTGGGGTAAAGTTTTGCAAGTACACACGATAGTACACAATCACTATACCCAATAAACATAGAAGGTGAAAGGAGGGAAGTGACCTGGGCCACATTAATACACAATAGGACACAAGCACTATACCCAATAAACATAGAAGGTGAAGGGAGGAAGGAACCTGGGCCACATTAATAATAAGACGTGTAAGCAGGAGAAATCCATTCCTTATCATTATTCAAGTGGATTCATACATGGTATCCAGTTTTGATCTAAGATCTATTAAAAGACTGGAAATAGAACATAGACAAGAAATATATAAACGGACAGTTACAAACATAATAGCTTAAAAATGTTTAGCATAAGTACTTGGTGACATTTACTTTGGCTGCGCTGAGGTGAGGGGGGAATTCTCCGAGTCTAGGGTGCAGATAAGGATAAGGACTTTTTCTCCAAGTTCAAGGCAGGCACCAGTCTAAGCAACATGCAAAACCCAGCACCATGACTTCACCATTGGCCCCAAGAACCAATTCCTGACTTGCTCTACCTCACCAACAGGCCAGGGAGCAACCAGAACCCGAGAAGGAATGATTTAATTTTAAATGTGCTGCAAATAAGTCATGACCAGTGCCAATGGGAGTATTATTAGAAAAGGCATGAATAAGATAACAAATTCCCATCTCTGTTTGAGAGAAGAAATTGAAATTAGGCTGACAAATATCCACTAATAAGGCAATGGAGTATTTTGTTATATTAGAACATGTAAAGGTGGTATTAGGTCCTCTACTCATTTGATAGTTATAACATGCAAAGATAAATGATATACTGGAATTATTTTTAGTTTTTACTAAATTTAGTATTTTCAGTGGTACCTTTAAGTTAAATCATTCAATAAGAATTTTTAAGTATTTTGCAAAGTAGTTTACTAACCAAAGAAGCTAGAATGGAGCCACCGATCCATGAACTAAACCTCCGTTCCACTGTTGTATTATTTGCAATCAATTTCAACCGCATACTCTAAAATAGAGAGGGAAGAATAAGTATTAGTACAATCAAATAAAATAGGCAGACTCAACTTAGGAAATTCGATTTTGATGACTTCTTAATGACTCTGGTTCAAACTGATTATACATGATTATTTTGCAATAGCTAGTCTAATAGGCATAGGTTGAACTACTGTATAGATTTTCTAAGTACATTGATTATGGCTTTTAATGTGTAAAATTTAATAAGAAAATAAATTATGCAAACCTCAGAAAACTGCATACTTAAAGAGGATGGAATTCACAATTTATACCCTAGAACAGCAAATGTACCTAATGCTTACTATAAATCATTGTACTGTGCTAAGTGCTTCATATATTATTGCATTTCTTCCAACGCCAAGTGACAGTTATCATCCCAACCTGCCGCCCTTTCCATACTCCTCCTCAACTTGCTAACTACTTGTTTAGGCCTTTGTGCTATCCTAATCCCTCCTATCTTAGTTCACCACCCCCTCCCCCACTTCCAAATCAAAACACAGCCATCAGATTGCAGGTATGTTTCTTCTTCGTACTGCTTTCCTTCCACATGAGTGCTTCTGTTTTGAACTCACACTCTCTCTTGATAAACATGGTTTTATGGCTCAGCACTATCCCTATCTCACTTCCTTTATCGAGAGATTTTTTTCCCCCTACCTAGGAATTTGTTTCTGGGGACAGTTCTTAAATTGTTGATACTTTCCAATTATTCTATACATGATCATATGGTATGAGTCTTTTTCACAGTGAAATAAATGTGCGTGTGGCGGGGGGCAGTATATGGTATGGGTGGGAGGGATGCTGGGAGCAGGAGGGATGAACATGGGTTTCTGTAGGTGAGGAACTGGTTGATATACAATAGAATTTCTTTCCTGTTACTTCATTGATTTTTAATTGCCTCCTAAAGGACAAGGATAGTACCTAACTGGTCTTGACCAGACCTTGGACAGCCCATGTCTATATTCGTTATTCTAGGACTTTCTATGAAATCTAATGATTAGTACTATAATTAAGGTATATTCCAGATCAGACCATATCTCCAAGAATGTTGTAAATATAAAGCAGGTGTCAATCTTGTGCCTATATCAATATTTAATAATACTTATAAAAATGTGGCATATGTAAAACATCCCTTTATATGATAAACCAAAAAACTATCAAATATACAAATTCTATAGATACTGTTAGGGCCTATGTAACCCCTACTAAGTTTTTTAAAATGTAATATTTAGTACAGAATACCTTACAAAAACTGCTTGATAGAAGTTTTAAAATCTAAAGATTATGACTGCTACTTTGTTATCAATTTACCATGTAAATTACCTTCTCCCCAAATCAGGTTTTTCTATTCTTTTAAAAGTTATCACAATGCATCCAGTGATCTTTTTAAAATAAACATGAGGAGCTCTTCAGTCCCTTGCCAAATTTTATCCTGTAAGTTTGCTATTAATAAGCCACATGACCTAGTACCTATCTCTGTGGGTTGAACTGTATCCCCCAAAGAGATATGTTTAAGTTCTAATCCCTTGTACCTGTGAATGTGACCTAATTTAGAAATAGGGTCTTTGTAGATATAATTAAGATACAAATTAAGATGAGGTCATATTGGAGTAGGGTGGGCCCTTAATCCAATATGACTGGAAATCTTTTTTTTTTTTTTTTTTTTTGTGAGGAAGATCAGCCCTGAGCGAACATCCATGCCAATCCTCCTCTTTTTGCTGAACAAGACGGGCCCTGAGCTAATGTCCATGCCTATCTTCCTTCACTTTATGTGGGACACCACCACAGCATGGCTTGACAAGCGGTGCATCGGTGCATGCCCAGGATCCGAACCCAGGCCGCCAGCAGCGGAGCGCGTGCACTTAACTGCTACACCACGGGGCCAGCCCCCAGAATTCTTAAAAGAAGAAAACAGACCCATGAGGGAAGAATGCCATATGACAAAGAGAGAGAGACTGAAGTACTGTAGCTGAATCCAAGAAACGCCAAGGATTGCTAGCAAACCATCAGATGCTAGAAAGAAGGAAGGACTGATTCTCTTCTGTAGGTTTCAGAGAGCATGGCCCTGCTAACATGGTGATTTCAGACCTCTAGCTTCCAGAAAAGAGAGATGATAAATTTCTGTTGTTTTAAGCCACCCAGTTTGTGGTATTTTGTTACCCTGGGAAACTAAGGCACCATCCATCTTTCCAGCCATATTGCTCTCCTCACTGTACAGACTATAAGCCAACTACTTTGAAATACTGGAATATACCATCTTCCTTTCATATGTGACACATGGTATTCCCTCCACCTAGATGTCCTTTCATAAATTACCATGAACTCCTATTCATTCAAACAGCTTCTTTATGAAGCTTCCCTCTGATTCTCCTAGCGAGTTAAGTGCTTGCTCCTCAGTGTTCCCATGAGTGCCTGGTTCATGACATACTGAACCACTTAGCATATTTCGGTCTTTATTTTTTGCATGTCTATTCCTCCTAGCAGACCGAGCCCTTGGTGGGCAGGGACTGTATTTTATACCCCTACTGCCTAGCAGACTATAGGTACTTAAGTATGGAATCAATGAATAAAATGAGATTCAAACAGTACAAGAGTAATTACTGTCACGTAGGAAAAATTGATTTATAAGGGATATTAACTTGATTTAAGTAATACTGTACCAGCCACACACAAAATATCAAGCTACTGAAAAACAAGCTTTATGTATAAAATTACACCAGCAGCGAGGACACATATGACAGAAGACCACCACTAAACAACAGACAGAACTTACGGGAGGAGTTTTCTGAGAGAGCTCTCTGTTCAGCCTGTCGGTAAAGCTCTGTATTAGCGTGTTTCCTCCTGCCACTATAACACTGCCATAGAGACCCTAGGATAAAAAACAAAAATAAATTAGTTCCAAATGTTTCCAACAATTTTAAACAACTACAAATAAAACCACGTCCTCCACTACAATTTTCCCTTTCTTTTTAAACTTTTTTACTTCTATGTAGACCTAGTAGCTTAATCCAGTGGTTCTCAATCCTGGCTGCACATTCAACTCATTTAGGGAGCTTTTAAAACACCAATGCTGTGGAGCAAATAAATAAAAATCTCTGGGGATGGGGTCCAGGCAAAGTTTTCGTTAGTTTGTTTAAAACTCTCCAGGGCCGGCCCCGTGGCTTAGCGGTTAAGTGCGCGCACTGCGATGCTGGCGGCCCGGGTTCGGATCCCGGGCGCGCGCCGACGCACCGCTTCTCTGGCCATGCTGAGGCCGCGTCCCACGTGCAGCAACTAGAAGGATGTGCAACTATGACATGCAACTACCTACTGGGGCTTTGGGGGAAAAATAAATAAATAAAATTATAATTTCAACAGAAGCTTTTTTAAAATAAATAAATAAATAAAATAAAACTCTCCAGATTTTTCTAATGTGTATTAAAGTTTAAGAACCACTAACTTAAACCAATTATTCTAAAGCCCAATCATAATTTTTTGGCAGATGGCTGCCAATATTTAATTAGAGACATGTTTTATAATAACTTCATCTTAGAATGTTCATCTAGAAGTTATGGTATTTAAAACTAGACAATAAGATTATTTAATGGTTATGATGGACAATGCCTACTCTAACAATATTCCTGGCCAAAATGACTGTGACCTTTCTCTTCTGCAGGGTGTGCATCAGAACCATGTGGGGAGCTTTTTCAAAATCCACATGCTGAGGCCTTGGCAAATAAAAATAAATTCCTACTTATAAGGAGTATATTTACCTCTAATTTGTGCGTATGCATCAGAAAGTTAAATGTCAGCCTGCTTTTTTAGTGGCTAAGTTCATATTTTAAAAATTTATTCCAAATGTCCAAATCATCTAAATTTTGAAAGAGAAAATGGAATACAGAAGCATCTCTTCTACAATCAACATTAGTTAAAAGGAGAAATCTCACTAAAAACAGAAAGTTATCACTGTCTTACAGTAAATGTCCTTTAATTCAATTGCCTTCCCTCAAAAGTGGCTTCAAGTGTGAACTAAAAAATGCCATACTTACACTCCTAGTGTCCTAGAAGCAGCACATGCCTGCTAGGTGACTAGTTGAGCTAAAGAACATTTTTCTTAGCCACCCAGAAGTCTTTTTTGAATAACATGGCTTTTTATACACACTTAGCCATTAGCACTATGCTCTAAGCAAATGAATTAACTCAAATAAAATTGAGCCTACAAATGTTGGCTACAAATTGAACCTAGGGTTTAAATAAGATATAATCAACCTAATAATCAGTATGGTATAAAATACAGAGTTAGTATTTAAAACTTGGCAAAGCACAAAAAATATGAAGGCAAGATGATCATCTAAACTAAACTCCATGTAAAAGTTACATAATTCAAACTACACCTTCTTGAAAAATAAAAGTCGTGAAACTGTACTATATACAAGAAAAATCACCAATAATATATATTTTTGTTTGTTACATTTTAAGAAATCTCTAGGGCTGGCCCAGTGGCTTAGTGGTTAAGTGCGCGCGCTCCGCTACTGGCGGCCCGGGTTCGGATCCTGGGTGCACACCAACGCACCGCTTCTCCGGCCATGCTGAGGCCGAGTCCCACGTACAGCAACTAGAAGGATGTGCAACTATGACATACAACCATCTACTGGGGCTTTGGGGGGAAAAAAAAAGGAGGAGGATTGGCAATAGATGTTAGCTCAGAGCCGGTCTTCATCAGCAAAAAGAGGAGGATTAGCACGGATGTTAGCTCAGGGCTGATCTTCCTCACAAAAAAAAAGAAATCTCTAGAACAGCACTGCCTAAAAGAACCTTCTGTGACGATGGAAATGTTCTACATCTGCACTGTCATACAGTAGCTAGGAGCCACATTTATAATATAATTATAATTTATAATGTGGATAGAGCAACTGAAGAACTGAATTTTAAATTTTTATTTATTTTAATTTAAATTGCCACACATGACCCATAGCTACTACTCTGGACTCACATCTCTTGAGTTCTGCATTTTTCCTTTTCTAGTACTTCATTTTTTTTCATATTCTGTTATAAAATGGACTTCAAAGTCAATGGCCAAAGTTGCCAACTTAAATAATGATTTGGGGGCATTTCACTGCCCTAAAAGATACCTTTCTGCCATAAACAGGAGATTGGCACTTACTGGTCTGATGTCAATATCACACATTCCAACACTTGTGGTGACAACATGACTGACTCCCAGCATTGTATTTCCTGATAATCCCTACAACAAAATAAAAATGAGTAGTCACATAGAAGAACTTCAAGCAATAAAGCACATCCAAAAAAATTTAGTCCATCTTATTTAGGTTTTATAATTACACAAGATCTTTACATATACATGAAAAGCCAAACTAATTATGAAATAAGCTTTCATACCTTTACATTGGAAGGGTCAAATAATCCTTCCGGAATCTTTAACCGTTCTGCTCCAAAATCACAGTTGTAGCCATTGGGGAATTCATAATGAACAGTTGGCATCTGTGCAGCTACTCTAAAGACATAGTAAACAAAAGACAAAAACAATCCTCTTCAAAATTATAAACTACTAAGGAGTCATCAACTTGTAAGAAAGCAGAGTGAGAATATCTTCTTTTCTTTAAAAATGTTATGCAATATTTCTTAACTTTTTACCTTTAGACCAGTCAAGCATATTCTGAGTTTTTTTAACTAAATAAATCAATCTTTCCTCATTTATGAAGTAGTTTTTAAAATGATTCATATAAAAGTTTTAATGAGCTATTCAATTATAAGTCTTGCATACAAAATAAGAAAACATACTGTTCATCGTAAGTTGAATCTGACACTTGAAGTACTGAAGCTTGAAAATCCTGGATAACACACTATGGAAAAAAACAAGTTTAAGAAACAAGGTTATTGAGATTTGTCTTTGCAATCTATACTTTCGTAACATTTTACTGAAAATACTTTTCTTAATGAAAATGAACCACATTCCTGGATAGGTAAGTCATTTCAAGGGTATAAATCTACCCAGCAAGGACTCTGAGTATTAAGGAACCCAATTCTAAACATTTGCATTAGAAACTAAATTATAGGGCCGGCCCTGTGGCTTGGTGGTTAAGTGCGCGCGCTGCGATGCTGGCGGCCCGGGTTCGGATCCCGGGTGCGCATCGAGGCACCACTTCTCTGTCCATCCTGAGGCCGAGTCTCACATACAGCAACTAGAAGGGTGTGCAGCTGTGACATACAACTATCTACTGGGGCTTTGGGGGCAAAAAATAAATAAAAAATCTTTAAAAAAAAAAAAAAAAAAGAAACTAAATTATATAACATTTAAATTAAACAGTTACGGAACAATGATGAGCTAAAAACAATTGGGAACCTTTGTGCCATAGTCCTGCATGACAAATCTGGTTTCAGAACACTGGTTTTTCCTTAAAAATAAGCTTAGACTTAGAAGCAAGATTTCATTACCTGCATATATATACATATGCATATACACTGCATCTTATGTAACTTTTAATGATTGCACATAGTGTAAAACAGTTAAAAAATCTGCTGTGAAATACATACGACCTCTGGGCTGCTAAGGAAAAATCCTGTCGAATATCTAGGCAAAATTATTCATCATCTTCACAATTTTTCCTTGTACCAAATATCCACAGAAGAGTCTTTTATCTTTAGGTGCAAAAAGCTGTCAGTTAGGATATATCCCTGCTATAGTAAATCATGACTTTTATATCCTTTTACTGTTAGAAATGAATATATATCTGTGGTGTGAGAGGCTGTTTTACTAACCACTCTCCCTATCAGTAAGTCACAGTTCAGGGATGGATTTTTTAGTAAAGAGAATCTCTCGTTGGCTTCTTGTGAATAACACATTTTTTATATGGCTGATTGAGGTTAGGAAAGAGAACATAACTGAGCCATACTAGCAGATCTCTACAGACTAAAACCATTTTCTTAGCTAAAAAACGTATACAATAGCATAATGCTTGTTACCCCCAAACCAAAGTTTCTTCCAGGTCTCACCATAGTAATCCAAATGAGTACATAATAGTTTGTTGTGATATTTGTTTGGCAAGTATAAAAAGCACCCTCCCCCAAAAGACTATTAATTTTGTTTGTAAAATATTATTAAAAATATAAAGTTTGATGGGCCAGCCCCATGGTGTAGCAGTTAAGTGTGTGTGGCTCCACTGCTGGCGACCCGGGTTCGGATCCTGGGTGCACACTGACACACCGCTTGTCAGGCCATGCTGTGGTGGCATCCCACATAAAGTAGAGGAAAATGGGCACGGATGTTAGCTCAGGGCCAGTCTTTCTCAGCAAAAAGAGGAGGACTGGCATGGATGTTAGCTCAGGGCTGATCTTCCTCACACACAAAAAAAATATATATGTATAAAGTTTGAAAATACAAACTTTATAAAATACAAGCTCACGTTCTATTCAAAGACTCACAGCCTGTAATGCTTTCGTAAAGAGAGTAAGAGTTACTTACGTTACACATGTAATTGTGCCAAGACCTCGTAACCTGCGGCAACTTTTCTTTTCTTTTCCAGTTTGCTGGAGATCCTTCACGAACAGCTTCCTGAATACCAAGAGCATGTACTAAGTTAAGAGAGTTCACAAAATAAGGGTGGGGAGTTGGAAATAAATTCCAAAAAGAAAATCCAATCATCACTTACTTTTGATGCAATCATATATGGAGGAATCAGTTCTATATTCATTTCTTGGAAGAGTTCTCTGCACTGCATAGTAATAAAGTCTCCAGCAAGAGGGGATTTCACAATGCCTACGAAACAGATTAAACAAGGCTAAGAGAGCATTAAATCCAAACTCCCTGAGACAAATTTCCCCTGTGTATTTATATATGAATAATTTTTTTCAAGTAGAATTAACTGAACTATCCCTCAAAGCATGAATGAAGCCATGCATCAGTTTTAAATATACATTATATACTAAAGATTTAAAAAACATTCTTAAAAAAACGACATTATTTGGAAACTGACATACTTTGATAGTCTGAATCATAGCTTTATTTCATTATCTATGTCCTCATGACAGCTAACATCCTCTCAGAGCACCCTGGTTAAATACATTTACCTTGCTGAAGGACATAGCCATCGTGAACTGGAATTGCAGTGGTGTGAGTGGCTCCACTGTCCAAAATAAGCCCAGTAGAACGACCATTAGCAAATCTAGTTTAAAGCATTAAGGAAAAGAAAGTATCAAGGCTCCTAAAATAATGTTTAGTGTAAAGGGAAGATTTTATTAAGGCATTTTTAAACATGTGCATTAGGGCTTAAAATATGTTATAGTAAATGTAAGAATGAAAA